>NW_021136566.1:0-139978 GCF_004193835.3 Ostrinia furnacalis | reverse complement strand
GATCTTAATCCGTAGTTGTATCGTACCTAAGACAGTACATCATACATAATAATAAAGAAATAATGTATAATTATTTACCTATTTGATTTTTTCTCAGATCAGACTTTTAGAAAAATCAAGTTACGTAATTAATGTATTTTTTACACTAGTAAATCCCGCGACAAGTTTTTAATCTTTAAATTGAGTAAAGTAATATGTTGATGGGTTTGAAAGAATTTATGTTTTATTTTATTCTTTTTACAGCATCAAAAGCTTGTTTATGAAAAATATTTACTATATAAATTTTACTTTTGTCTTTTTAGTTTTTATGATGCGGGATGGAAAAATTAAAATTTATTCTGATTTTGTGACGTTTCCGCACATAAATATGGATAGGTTAAATAAATAGAATGAAATGTATGAACACGAGCGTGCCATTTTTTAAACGTTATCTATAATATCTGTGTCCATCAAAGAGCTCGTAACTAAACATCGTAAGCGCCATTCAAATTATTATCTAAAAGTTAATAATAAATATTTAGTTTTTGTAAATTTAAACAAGTCAGGAAATCAAAGAGGTAAATACTGATTTCATTGTGATTTTATAGAATTTATTATTATAAACCACGGTCGTATAATGCTAAAAAATTAGAGGTAACTTTAAGATTCGTGTTTTTAAACAGTTATCCCATTAGGTACACATGCGTTCTGCAATACAAACCCATCAAAAACAATACTTGTCAAAAAACCAAGTCTCACTACTCAGTTGTTCTACGGTAAAAAGTTGTGAGATCCATGTAATACCAAGTCCAGTCCAGGAAATCATTAACGTTATTTAGTGCGAAATGAAACTAAATTTTGCATGCCTGTGTAGACNCGTAAACTGACTCACACAATATACTCGCATCGCACAGTATAAACTACTTTCATTGACAACTCCCGGTCCCCACATTACAGTGGTTTGGTGCCTGCAGCGGAGATGGTATATCCTAAAAAATTCACTTCTTCGGCTCCCAGTGTGCATTTTTCACAGTTAATGACTACGCCATATTGATCTAAGCGCTGAAAAAGTTGGTTTAGGTGATTTTCATGCTGGTCACGGTTCTTGGAGAATACTAGTATGTCGTCGACGTACGGAAAAACAAAGTCTAGTCCTCTTGTGACTTCATCGATGAATCTTTGGAAAGTTTGTCCGGCGTTTCGGAGTCCAAAGCTCATATATGGAAACTCAAACAGTCCAAATGTGGTAATTATTGCTGTTTTGCATATATCTGGTGGATGGACTGGTATTTGCTGGTACGCCTTTACAAGATCGATGGTACTGAAAATTGTAGCACCGCGTAGGTTGTGGGCGAGATCACCAATGTGTCTTACTGGATAACGGTCCGGTATGGTGCGGGCGTTAAGGGCCCGATAATCGCCACAAGGTCTATAGGTGTCATCTTTCTTTGGGGCCAGGTGGAGAGGTGATGACCATGGGCTGCTAGATGGTGTAGCAGTGCCTGCTTGGACCATATTTGTGAAAGCATCTTGGGCTGCTTTAAGCTTCTGAGGGGCCAAACGACGAGGTCGGCTGGAAACGGGTGGTCCATCAGTTGTATTTATGAAGTGCACCGTTTCATGTTTGACTTCACGTGGAATCCCAGGAGGTTTGGTTATATTTGGAAATTTACATAGAACTTTGTAGAATGGTGAATTTCTGTGGTCGGAATGGACTGCTTTGACACCGATAAGTTGGTCTGCGGGTGCGACGTGAGCTGGGTTGGATAGACCAGTTTTACCATCCACGATTCTTTGATTAGCACAGTCAGGAAGCAGGTGGTAGTATGCTAAGAAGTCGGAGCCAATGATGGGATTACTCACATCAGCAACCACGAATTGCCACAGGAAGTCCCGACGCAAACCGAAATCTAGTTTTAAGTTGATGGTGCCATATGTTTTTATGCAGCTACCATTAGCAGCACTGAGATCCCAGTCGGATGGCCTTCTCTGGTCGCGTAGCCAACGGTAAGGGTAGCAGCATAAATCAGATCCCGTGTCAACAAGAAATTGGTGTTTGGTAGTCTTGTCCGTGACAAAAAGGCGGCGACCATGAGGATCAATCGAGCAGCAATCAGTACCCGCCATTACTGATTGCTGGTTGCGTTTTCCGCTGCCCAATTGCACGGAGCGGTGCATTTTGAAGCTTTCTGTCTAAAAGTCCTGTGATACCAACAGTATTTAGGTGTGTTTGCTCTTGAATTCTCTTCTCGTCTTCGGTTTCTGGAAGTGGAACGGGATCGTGAGGTGTCACGTTGTTGCACCGTTAATGCTGCAACTTGTTTTGTCAAGTTTTCCACGCATTCCACGAGTGAGCTTAAAAGTGTTGGTGCACTATTGACTGCGAAGACGTTAGCAGGTCCAGGAGTGACTTCTGTAATTCTATCGGCCAGATCTGCCAATTTGTCCAAGCTAAGATCGGCCTGTGCTGCTAGAATTGCTTGTACCTGGTTGGGCAGTCGACGAAGCCATAATTGTCGTAAAAGCCCTTCGTCTTTGAGGGTTGATCCAGCAAGAGATTTTAAGTGTCGTAAAAATGTCGAGGGCTTCCTATCTCCCAGTTCCTCGTCACTGAGAAGGCGTCGCACACGTTGTTCCTCTGATGTTGAAAGACGCCGTATTAGCTCTTCTTTAAGCTTCAGGTATTTGTTTTCTTCCGGAGGGTTCATGACAATATCTTCAATTTCACCTATTACTCTTTGATCGATAGCCCCAATAACGTGGCTAAATTTAGTCATATCTGTAGTAATGCCGGCAAGATGGAACTGAGCTTCGACTTGCGCGAACCATATAGTTGGTCTATCAGTCCAAAACGGCGGAAGTTTAACCGATACTCTGCAGACTTGGTCATTTGAACTTTCCTGTTTAGGTTCTAGCCGTGCTTTTTGAAGATCCGACTGTAAAATNGGAACATACAGACGGACAGAATTCTATACATGAAATATATTTTCAAAATAACTATCAGGGGGTGATTAGTGATCGATACTGATGCCAAAAATGCAATCGTAAAATTTTTGTCTGTCTGTCTGTCCGTCTGTATGTTCCTTATAGAAACAAAAACTACTCGACGGATTTTAACGAAACTTAGTACAATTATTATTCTTCATACACCTGGGCAGGTTATAGTTTACTTAGGAATTCCCACGGGAACAGGAATTAGCGGGAAAATCCTTTTGTATGAAAAATCTAAACGCTTAACGGAAGTTAGACGCTTGAAATTTGGCATGTAGGTACCTTAGTAAACTTTAAGCTTATTTACAACAAGTAATTACCGAAATTTTCACGGGAATTAGCGGGAAAATCCTTTTGTATGAAAAACCTAAACCGCTTAAGTTGACCTGAAGTGATGCAGTGACCGCGCGCTCTCCGCCCTCTATCTCGAAAACGGTTCACCGTATAAAAAAATATTTAAACAAAATTTGTAGAGAATTTAGTATTCTACAATATTGATTATAAATACAAATAGCAAAAAACCCATAGGAAATGAGATATTTCCAAAAAAAGCTCAAAAAACCGATTTTTGTGACCTTTGACCTTAAAATTTAATAGTTGCTTACATCCTACCATATGCAGGTTTTGAGACAACTTTTAGGGTGTCAATATACAAGTATTTACAGACTTACAGCTGGGTATCTCTAATTCCGAGATTCTTACCTAATTTAAGCTTAAATGACTTGACTATTCTTACAATTTTTTGATATACCGCATAACACGACCAGAGGTGCGTAACAATTTTTTAAAAATCGTCGAAAATTCAAGTTTTTAAGTTATCATAATTTCAGCTTAATAGTTTTGACTTAGACGTCTATAAAATATGGGAAAAAATTAACACCATACTAACTAAAATAACTATGCCGAAAAAAGAGAAAAAGTATTCAATTTAATTATTTACTTAAAAACTTATAGGTACCTACTTAACTAATTATTTTGTTTATGGTATTTAATGACTTTCTTATCTATAATATTAACAAAATCTTTCATCATTCATTGATTAATCTATTTGCAGATTACCGCATCATTAGTTTATTACTGACAATAATGAGGGTAGTTAATAAATTATGATTCAATGAGGGTAGTAAGGCAATTAACGTGCATATATATTTCCTATTAAACTTTCTTGCAATTCATTGTGCTTTTGATCTTACGAGTGAAAATAGTAACTACTTACGCTAAAATGGAAAATATCTGTACCAACTTAGATTTGTTTGTTATTTTAAAAAGTGAAAACAAACTAAACAACTACCAATATTTATTCGACCAAGTGTTGTCTCGAATGAATCTCAGTTTATCAGATTTAGACCGTGTAACTTTCCGCGAATTTTGCCGAAAATTTGCAAGAGCCGTCGATAAGCGTTGGCGTTTATCCGGCCGGAATGCCGCCATGTTCCGGAAGATCTACGAAGATTGGCTTGAGACAACTATTGATTGGCCAAGCTGTATTCAGAGCTACGGAGCATCGACATCGTGTGTTCATGACGAAGAATTGCCATCAACATCATGTGTTGGTACTATGACCAAACGAAAATTACCTCGCAAACCTTTTAAAGACTTAGGGAATAGGGACTAATTAAAAAAAAAGAAGAAGTGGTGATTTGGATAGTAAGTGCAGTGAAATGGACCATTGAAATTGTGCGGCAGGCAATATATTACATTGAGGGAGACAAACACAAAAATATTTTTACCTGTTTTATAATAATTTGTATAATAATGTTGTTTTTATTGTAAACCTAAAATAAAGTTTTAATTATTGACATAAAGTATATTTTTTATTTACATTTAGCATAAATGTAATAGCTAAAGAAAAAGGCAGGAAATATAATAGCACTAGCGGCCGCCCGCGACTTCGTACGCTTGGATACCGTTTTACCCCCTTCATCTATCTTACGCGGTTTAGATTTTTTCATACAAATGTTTTTTCCCGCTAACTCCCGTTCCCGTGGTAATTTTGCAATATCATGTTGTAACTAAGCTTTATGTTTACTAAGGTACCTGCATGCCAAATTTCAAGCGTCTAACTTAAGTGGTTTAGATTTTTCATACAAAAGGATTTTCCCGCTAATTCCTGGTACCTTGGGAATTTCGGGAATTCCTTTCTTAGTGCACCTCTACGGTACCTAAACTACGTTCCTTCCAAATTTCAAGTGCCTACGTTTAGCCGTTTAGGCTGTGCGTCGATATGTCAGTCAGTCAGTCAGTCAGTTTCTCCTTTTATATATTTAGATTAGATAAATACACTTAAAACTAACTGAGAGTCCAGGGTGTAATTTCACGTTCGGGGTCACCAATTTGGGGTTTCATGCGGTGGCGTTCCCCCAAGCCAAATGAAACACCGGTTAGCGTTAAGACGATGTGTAATCGGTTATCGTTGTACACGTTGTACACAACACAAAATATCACTCTAAACACAGTTTGGTAATCAGCGTAAACATTGCATGTATCACAAACAGCATACGGTATGATTAACTTATGTGCAATTACAATGGTTCGTGGAACGACCAAAAGTAGCTCCGAGTGAGCGGGAAAATGTGAAGTCCCGTTCCGTCAATTTTGACAGCTTGTGTCAGTGATGCGTTCAGAAATCCGAACGCCACATAACTAAGGCCTAATTTCTCAATCAACTAAACTTTTCATTTTAAATTCATCGTAGATGGAAGATGAGCACGTTTTAGCTGTATTTATCAATTCTAGAACCGGGCCTAAGCCATATTAAGTATAAATATTTTTTTTTTTATTTAATAACCAAGAAAATGACGATTTACAGTATTGTACGATGTATTAATTACTTAAACTACGATTGACAATCGTGTTAATCTTAAGTATGTCCCTGCCAACTAAACTAGGATTAAACCTGTATCTTAGATGACAGTGATTCCTCCAGGGTGATGAAAGTAATGTAAGTTAACTGAATCAAAGGAAGAGTTACAATTATTAAGGTTAACGGACGATAAATAATAAACTAAAACAAAGAAAATATGTTTCAGTATAGATATCTCCTGCATAATCAGGATGATAACTTTTATAATTGTTATTTCAGTTTTAAATAAAAAAAACTAAATGCAATGAAAATTCGACACCCTTTGGTTTACATTATTTTACTATTTAATACAAATTAGTACCATATCCACTTCAAACCTAACTCTACGCTCGCACCCTACGTTCCCCAATGTTCACGCCCAATTTGCCTTAGGGCGGGTGGAAAAAGTTTAATGCTTTTAACGCATACCACACATTTGCTTAACTCCGCACCGGATTCCTTCGCCATTATCGCTATCTGAAAACGTATTATAGATATTGTAAAGCCTCTCCAATTTAAGGAGTGGAGACTGTGTAAGTAAGTGTGGATTTTACAAAGGCTGGCATTGGTAGAGAAGCAACGTGAACTTTATGGTTTTGACGCAAATTGATTTACAAATTAGTAATCCTTTCGCAAAATATACGACACATAGAGAGGAGGACCTATGGTTAATCCTTGGGGGAGACCTTTGTCCAGCATTGACTGACACGAACTAACGACAAATAGAAAGAAAACGAGGGTGTATTCCATTGTAGCCTTTTCAATGAAATAAGAAGAAAACTGAGTGAGTCAGCCAGGATAAAAAATTAACAAGTCAAACTATTGGTTTTTTTCTCTCATAAGGGTTTTTCGTTTTTAATAAACTCCTATTTAAAAGAATGTCCCTATGTATGATTCAAACATCAACCGACATCCTGGAATAAAAAATTGAAGAATCATCGGAACATTTTACTTTCTCTTAACCTCTAAAAATCACAGAACGTAATCCACTTCGACGAAACAATTTACAAAAAAGCTCCTAACAAAATTCCTCCACGACGTTCGTCAAACTAGAGAGCTTACTGAGTAAATCAGCCAATCAGAGCTTTCGCAAATTATTCAACTGTATTCGGGATTTATTGAACCTGAATTATTGAAAGACCTTTGTCTGAATTTGGACAAGAAAGGTTGTGATTTTAGAATTTGTGTAATTGAATAAGGCTTTCAGTTTTAAATGGATTATGAAGCAAGTACGCTGAAAATACTTATTTCTGAACTGATTGAATTAAAAGTGAAGATTTAAGAACGGTTCAGACGAATGGCACGTTTAATTACTTTTAAACGCATTTTTATCTTCTAGATAGAAAGAAGACAGTTATTTATAATTTATGATATTTTTTCTTATCTAAAGACTCCCATTAAAATTCCAAAGATTTCTATTTTCACCATCATCATATAAATCAAATTTGAATAGCTTTTAACGCCATCTGCCCTTTGAATTAATTTTAATGCATTTTTAACTGACGCGTAAAAATGGCGCGAATCTCTTTCCGCCATCTTTACGACACGCCATTTGCTTTTCGAATATTAAAATGGCTGCCGCGTAAAACGCTCATTAGGTGCATGCATTAAACGTGTTTAATCTCTGTTTGGGATACGTACATGTTTGTATGTCAACTCTTGTACGATTGTGGGGCCTTTATAACTGCTACGACAATAATCCATGAATGTAAATGGAGAATAATACATTTATCTACTTATTACAATGATGTTCATAACTTGTATCAACTCTGCAATTATTTATCACTAGCGGCCGCCCGCGACTTCGTACGCGTGGATCCCGTTTTACCCCTTTCGTCTATATTACGCGGTTTAGATTTTTTAATACAAATGTTTTTTCCCGCTAACTCCCGTTCCCGTGGTAATTTTGCAATATCCTGTTGTAACTAAGCTTTAAGTTTACTAAGGTACCTGCATGCCAAAATTTCAAGCGTCTAACTTAAGCGGCTTAGATTTTTCATACAAAAGGATTTTCCCGCTAATTCCCGTTCCCGTGGGAATTCCTAAGTATCCTATAACCTGCGGAGGAGTATGAAGAATAATTTGTACCAAATTTCGTCAAAATCCGTCGAATAGTTTTTGTTTCTATAAGGAACATACAGTCGGACAGACAGACAGACAGACAGACAGACAGACAAAAATTTTACTGATTGCATTTTTGGCATCAGAATCGATCACTAATCACCCCTGATAGTTATTTTGAATATGTACAGAATTGACCTCTCTACAGATTTTTTATAAGTATTTACTATCGTAATTTACATCACCAAACATTAACATGTGTATAATCGTCAGTTTTATTCAACAAAACGTTATTATTTAACCAAATAAGTTCGCAAACAATGAATTTCGAGTTTAAAATTTGCATAATACGGCACCGATTTTCGGTTACACGCCCATACGACACTAGCCAACGAGAAAAGACAACTCATTCAATAATGCAATACAGTACAGCCTGAGCATTTCCAAACTAAGCGATCTTGTTTCACTGTTGACCTATACAAAATGAAATCATAAAAATCATTTATTTTTTGCTAATAGGCTTTTAAAAAGAGCTATTACACCTTCCAGTATTAAAACCTACCACTGCTTTGAAACAATAAATGGGCCAGTGCTGAGTAGAAGCAGCGCAAGAAAACGTAAATAATTAACACGTTTTAACGGGTCTCATTGACCGATATAGGTTTAGTTGACTAAAATTTTCGCAGGCTTTTGCGGCACATTCCTCTTCTCTCACTTCTCTCTCTTGATTGCAATCCACTAGATGAAATTAGTTGCGCACAGCCTGCTTAGTTCAAAAGTGGCTGTCCTGGCTTATATCCCCATGCTATGTCACACACTGCCGCAGTCTGCATATTAATACATCAGCGTTCCGATATTATGGTAAACAATTCAATTATATGCACGTACCATTACGACCCGTCCCCGGACTATCTTTATTAACGGATAATTAAAACAACGTAAAATATTTTAAATACCCGATAAGGCCCCGGGGAGTTCTGGAAAAGAGACTTATTAATTCGTAATTAATTTTCAGTAAATAATGAAGTGTCCCATTATGTACAGAAGAAGGCACATCAAGTGATACACCGTAGTTGTATGTATCCTAATAATATAATACTGGTAAATGCGAAAGTTTGGATGTCTGGAAGTCAGGAATCAGGATGTTTGTTACTCTTTCACGCAAAAACTACTGAACGGATTTTGATGAAACTTTACACTATTATTGTTTATAACCCAGAATAACATATAGTGACTATAATTTATGACGATCTGTGACAAACTAAATTTTACGCGGGTGAAGCCGCGGGCAAAAGCTATTTGTAATAAATGATATTTTTCAGCGAAACGTATAACGTAAAATTGTACGCTGTAACGTGCAGTTCATGGAACTGAAAACTTATTTTGAAACCCGTAAAAGTTTTTGGTGCAGTTCATACAATAGTGAAACTTATGTTGAAACTCGTGTTGAAGTTGATCAATATAAAAATTAAATGCCTGATGATTTCAATTACATCAATAGAAGACTCTACCAGGTTGCAGGATACGCCTTTCTCTACCAGGAGACACCAAGTTTGATTCTCAATATAATCACTATTTGTATATTTTATTTTAGAGTTTTTCTGGAAAATTGCAGACTTGAATCAAGCTGCCAATCAGGTTTATGAATACGCTCTTCGTGAGGCACATCAAGCCTTCGTTCGGTCTGATTGAGGCATAAACGTCTATAGCGATTCATTAAATCTGACACTAGACAATCTTAAAACTTACAAACCACACGAAGAAGAAGGAAAATAATTTCCAAGAGTAGATTCTTCTAAGGATTTGACACATTGGCTGCGTTCTGCGGTCTGCAGTCAGGTCAAAGTGAACGCAGGGTTTTATTATTTTGTATAGAAGCGATCTGACCGCGTGAGCACGCGTAAGGAATGCAAATCGCACCGTTAACAGATTGCCTTGTCACGACTGCTGACAGATATTTTTTTGCCCGGACCGCTGACCGATTGCCCTGGCCGATAATCAAAGTCAAAGTCAAAGATTTTATTCAGTACTTAGGCTCTTTCCAAGGGCTTATACACGTCCCAAATATAGGTAGTCCTATTATCACACTGGGACAATATTATGGGCTGGTGCTGAGAAGAAATGGCGGCCAAGAAACTAATGCCCGTTTTAACCATCAGTTCCTAATTTTTAAGTGACCCCTATGGTAACACATAACAGTAATTTTGTTTTCAAAGGGGTTACTAAAAAAATAGGGATTGATGGTGAAAACGGGTGTAAGTCACCTATGTCAGTCATGTTGTTCATACAACGTGTTAATGAAAAAGCGCAAAACCTGAAATTAGTTTGTTCTGAATCGAGAGTAGAATCGATTCCACTAATAAAAAAATAGGGTCAAATATTAACCAAAATATTAATATAATATATATTTTAATTACGCCGTGTTACTTAACTCTATTATATTATCAGAGGTGAATGAAATATCAACGTTAACTACCTACTAACCTATTCATAGGCGTGCATGCTTGCAATCAACGTGTGAAAGGTCAATTACGTTTCAGAAATGCGTAAAAAAGAGATAACATTAAGTGCGCGGGGCGAAAACAAAAAGAGTGAATATCTTCGTAAATAATCCGCGAAAATTAATTTTAATAATTTATATAATTATTTTGTAGTAAAAATAAGTTGGGGTGTCTAAAGTTTTGCGCTTTTTAATTAACACGTTTTATATGATTCGCCGCGTTCACTTCGACCTGACTGGAGTTCGCAGAATGTATCCAGTGTGTTAAATCCTTTACCTCCTCGTGTAAACCTCACCTGTGAAGTCGGAGGCCGCGCGTTATTTCCCTCGTGGCCCTCGCACTCTGTTTGTACCTCGCTTATGACACTTGCTGTAGGTTTGTTTTTCTTGAGGAAACCGTGGGACGTCTGTGAATAAAAGTAGGCGAAAACGGGATATTACTGAAAGAAATGTAGTATATGAATAATAAGTAGAAATATTCAAGTTATTTCAAGAATATTTCGATCTAGAGGCGACTCTTAACGCCGGAAATGTTTTAAGTAGAAATATTGTTTCATGATTGTGAATTTCCTGCTGCGCATAGCTGGCCGCATAGTCTGTCCATTTATGATGTAATGGGCCCGGTTACAATAAATTATGAGTTAAAAAACTGTAAATACGTCCTCAAAAAAATTAGAGTTTACAAAATAAATAGACAATGATGTAAGAAAATAACTCACAATGAATATTCAAAACGAGAGTGAATAGGGACTTACTTATAGGGCAGATTATGTACCATCCTAGACTGCATCTCACTTAACACCAGGTGTGATTGCGGTCAAATACCTGCCTTGTCTACCTCTGCAAGCTTTTGGCGGTTCACAAAGTCTGACAAATTATAGTAGTCAAATAAATTTATTATGATTTCGGTCCACCACGTTGGGCGCCAAGTTCAAAGTCAAAGTCAAAATTTCTTTCTTTATTTCTTTGGACTAATAAATAGTTCTTACAAATCGTCATTTTGCTCTTAAGGAGCCTCTACATGTCTCATAATCTTTTTACCCTACCAGCGCTTCGAGACCAACATTTGGCAAGTGCTGAGAAGAAGCGCCGCAACAAACTCAGTCACCACTGTCTGCCGGTTAATATAAATAAATAAGTTCTGTCACCAACCATTTGTTAAGTTTATTTTTTGTATGATTCCGTCCAGCCATCTGTTCTTAAGCCATTCTAATTCATTAATCAAAACTTTAATTGTTATTCCACAAAGACATCAAACTTGGTATTTCTAAATGACACAATCTATTACGTTTTAGAACGAATCAATCATTCGTTACAAATCTGTTGAAACCACAATTCTGATATTGTATCACAATATTGCTGTTGCATTGTGAACCTTAACATAAAGGGATAAGGTTCATGATATTTTCAGGAATAACCAATTGCGAATTGCAAGCCATCTGTCACGGGCAATTGATTGAATTCGGGTGTGGTTTTGATTAATATCCAAGGTTTGATGGAATGATCAATTGGGGAACTTATTTGGTTTAATGGGTTGTAATAAAGAGGATTAAAAACAATAATAGGACCATAATAAGACTCATGGTACGTTAACAACTATAAACATTCCCATTTTTATCTAATAAATAGACAGGCAAACTTAAGACATAAATACTGACATACCTAAGTTAAAATAATATAAATAACATCCCAACTANTGCGACGTTGCCAAACGAGCGCTACGTATGCGGGTAATAAGCAATACTCAATCCTAATTGCTTTACATAGAGCTTGGTTTGCTAGGGCAAACATCTACAGTGGTGCGCCGACGCTGCTTAGACCCGAAATATGAATGAACGGGGGCGGAGCATAATCGAGCGTGTGTGTGCAAACAATTTAGGCCCTTAAGGTGTCAAGGCGTTCGAGTCCCCGATAGTACATTCCTACATCGCGGTGTCGGAGTTTTCTACCCTGCTAAGTAGGTACACAGGGTGGAATATTGTAATGCCACTTGGAGGGAAGGTACTCTTAATACTGTACATAGAAAATTTTACTGAAAGAAAACATTATTTTTGAAAAGAAAGAACTGCATTCAAAGATTTTCAAATATATTTTTTATTTTTCTTTATTATCTACCATAACATACAAATGCCTGTACACAATTAAAATAATTTAAGATTTCATGGTTTTCCTTTCATTTAATTTATTAAGTTTGTTAGAGAGATTTCATCCTTATACTTAACCCTAACGATCGATGCAATAAAAATACAGGGTGTATTTTTTAACAGATTTTAGTTGGTTTGATTCCTGGGGTGGCAAGCAAATTTTTGGAAATCTTTGAATGCAGTTCCATTTCTTTTCAAAAATAAAAAAATGTTTTCTTTGAGAAAAATAATTCTATCTACGATATTAAGGGTACTTTCCCTTCAGGTGGCATTACAAAATTCCACCCTGTATACAGGATGTTAGGTAAATGGGTATATGAGCCGACACTAGCCCATGTTAACATATGCATATAAATAGTATGGTGAAGTCAGAAATTTGATATCGTCATTTTATTTTTTTTAATTTTCATACAAAATAAATTTTATAAAATCCGATTTGTATGAAAATTAAATAATTAAAATAAAGATATCAATTTTCTGACTTCACCATACCATTTATATGCCCATGTTAACATGGGCTAGTGTCGGCTCATATACCCATTTACCTAACACCCTGTATAGACAAACCAAGATGGTGACAATTGGACCTTGGTCCCCGAGCACAACACCCGCTCGGAAGGAAGCACTAACACCTTAGCTTCCTTATTGTGGATGAACATCAAATCCCACACTCTGATCATACAAAGACGTGTTGTATGTCAAAGTCACCCCTCCCGTGCTGCTCCTATACCTCAGGCACTAACTCAGTTATGCGCTAGACTATAATCCGAATGGGTTCACCACAATAGTCCAGCCTAGTCTTAATTTAAAACAATAAATCACAACCACAACTACCAACGACGTCTAAACTACTAATACGTTTCGAAAGTGACTGTTCCACCCCTTTGTGATAGTGATGTGACAAGACAATATCGTTATCTATGTTTACCTTAGTGTCGTTAGACTGGAATTACTCATGAGAGAGAGCATTAAAGGACGAAACACACTTATCAACCCGGAAAGGAATCGTAACTGTATCAACTCCAGGCGATCAGTGTTCATTGTATGAAACTCCGTACTGCAACGCACACATATCCGCAGCGTAACGTAAACGCCTCGCCTCGCGGTTGACAGCATGCAGTGTGGCAATTAAAGTGTTGATCCCTTTCCGGTTTGATAAGTGTGCTATTATGACCTTAACTCGTGGAACCCTAAGTGATCGCATGAGACCGCGGTTACAATAAAATTGATTTCTATTGTGTCTCGATTCGTTAGTACTTGAAGGGCTGCCATAGTATAATTGGTCTATGTATCGACATAAATATAAAATATAAATCTTGTTTTCGTACATAATATGCTTGTAAATCAATTAATTTTAATCAATTACACATTCCGCAGGTCAAATGCCAGATCAATATTGACAAGTTACAAATACTTTAATACTATCTATCTACAAACGTGAATACAACAGATATTCACTTGATACGAGTATAGTGTATAGTAGACTCAAATTGGCACTTATGAAGTCTACAATCTGAGCAAATGGAAGTTTTTCTCACAAACAGCCGAATAACATCGATACTGAGCTATGAATGTATCTAATTATTTGAGTAAACTTATCTTTGATTGCAAAGTGAAGTAGTGAAGAGGAATCTACAACTCTGTTACTACAAAATAGTTGTTGTTAAAACTTGACCTACCTATTTTTTTAATTAAAAATGACATCTATAAACGATACCTAATGTCAGGAAAAAATTTGGATACTGATACAAAAGTCACCCTGTATAGATAGGGTAACACAGCACCGCGCAATTTTACCTACTCAAAATCATGGTGTGCAAAGATTTTACTCTATCGACAAACTATCGACATTCGAAAGTATGACAGGCATCACTATATTACCTGTTTGTCCGCCTTGTGTATCCCTTATCCTGTCTATTAAAAAAAGGAACCCGAATCTTGTTAAGGCAAGGTACTTAACATCTTATTCAGGTAGGTAGAAAACTTTATATCTTTTTTTAAAGTGATGAGTGATTTTTTTCTTTAACAAAGGTAGCACTCCCCACGTTAGCCAGACTTGTTTGTATATTTTGCATTAAGAGCGTTGTAGCAAAAAGTTGGCGTTCGAATTTTAGGTTTTTATTGCTTGACGTCGCGTAGTGAGTGCGCAAACTGCATTTATCTGTACAATTTCAACGCTGCGTCGACTAAACGATCTTAATCCGTAGTTGTATCGTACCTAAGACAGTACATCATACATAATAATAAAGAAATAATGTATAATTATTTACCTATTTGATTTTTTCTCAGATCAGACTTTTAGAAAAATCAAGTTACGTAATTAATGTATTTTTTACACTAGTAAATCCCGCGACAAGTTTTTAATCTTTAAATTGAGTAAAGTAATATGTTGATGGGTTTGAAAGAATTTATGTTTTATTTTATTCTTTTTACAGCATCAAAAGCTTGTTTATGAAAAATATTTACTATATAAATTTTACTTTTGTCTTTTTAGTTTTTATGATGCGGGATGGAAAAATTAAAATTTATTCTGATTTTGTGACGTTTCCGCACATAAATATGGATAGGTTAAATAAATAGAATGAAATGTATGAACACGAGCGTGCCATTTTTTAAACGTTATCTATAATATAATTTACGAAAAAATCACGCGTGACGCATATACGTCAGTGGGCAGTCAACTGACATAGACCCGGCGTCTACGAGTGCCAAAGCACGACTGATTTATGCCATTTGATGCACCCGATTTTATAGTATTTTCAAATTAATTTTTCATTTGAAGATTGAAGATAGATATTTTTTCTTTTTCACACAATAATAGTACTATGTTTCTTCTTAAGTATAAAGTAGTTTATGTTGCCAAATGACTTTTAGATTATGAGATGTGACCTGTTTTCTTGCAGTAATTTTCTCGAATTTTGACTATCTTAGACATGATAAAAATGCATTTTAATGAATTAAACATCAAAATTTTCTCAATACACTTTCTTCTTCAGGGTATGCTTATTCTAATGAATACATTCTATCTTCTTACTTAGAAATAAATTTGTTGTAATATTAGTTCAAAGTTGTGCCTTCGCGAGTTACCTGGAAATCGGGCTTTCGAAATTCGCTGTTTTCGTAGGCAAAAATCCAATTTGAACGAGATTTTGTCAATAGACATTCCGTAAAAATGTATGATAATTACGATGATATAAGTCAAAAGAAGCTATAACAATAAATTATATGACTAAAATCATTTCGAAATCTGCCAAATTCTCGATTTCTGCATGAAAAATGTGACAACGCTCTTAAATTAAATCAAATAAAGAAAAAAACTTCTTGAAAAAAAGGTAATGCCAGTTCTCAATAATATTAGCCCCTAACGAAAATCAAATCCGCAACCACTGTTTGCTGTAGTTCGGTACGTGAACCACCAAGCCATACGACCTTCATTAAGGGGGTAATTATAATTAATCATGCAAACATCCACTTAAAATACTGAGACAAACTATAAAAACTCAGATAATATTATCTCATAGGCACAAAAACATCATAAATGTATGATAGATGAGTGAAATATTGTTGATGCTTAAGGTGAGAGCACACTAGAGCTAAAACTTGTAACAGAACATCGAACTATTATAATTTTTCTGCTATCTATTGCATATTGACCATCAGTAAAGGTTCGGCCAAACCAACGCGATCACACGAGAACAGCTGGCGTGCAGCGATGGCGACCAGACTTAGGGTTCGGCCAAATCAACGCGATCACACCGCGATCAGCCGGCGTGCAGCGATGGCGACCAGACCTAAATGCATTGATCGCCATCGCTGCACGCCGGCTGATCGCGTTGATTTGGCCGAACCCTAAGTCTGATCGCCATCGCTGCACGCCAGCTGACCGCGAGTGATCGCGTTGGTTTGGCCGAACCTTAAGTCTGATCGCAATCGCTGTACGCCGGCTGATCGCGTGTGATCGCGTACGCGTTGGTTTTGCTGAACCCTTATACACTTATTTTGTATATTTAAAAGGCATATTAAGTGGTACTCGACTGGTTCAGATGTTTTGAATTTAATTTTACTTTTACTTATACGAGGGCGGCACTGAAAATTTCGGGAATCAAGGAAGTGAAACAACATTACTATTTAAAAATGTATTTATTGCTTTTTTAAGTATTCTCCGCGAACTTTGACACATTTTTCTATACACGAAACCAATCATTGAAGCAACCATTGCATTCGGAAGTTTGGGTCTCCAAAATGGCCGTTTTATAGGCTTCCACAGCTTCTTCTGGTGATGAAAATCTCTGACCACGCAATTTATTCTTTATTTTAGGGAAAGTATAGAAATCATTAGGGCTTAGGTCGGGGCTGTACGGCGGATGGACTAATAATTCTATGTTTTCTTGCTCTAAAAACTCTTTTGTTCAGTGCGCGGTGTGAGAACTCGCATTGTCGTGATGGAGGATGATGCGGCGGTTGCAGTTCTCTTTACGGAGTTCAGAAACGACCTGTGGCAAACAAATGCTAGCATACTAATCTGCATTAACCGTTCTTTGTCCCCCAAGAGGAATAGTCGCAACATGGCCGGTTTTGGAGACAAACGTGGCCACCATTTTTTTTGCAACACTCCGTGAACGAACAATTTTTGTTGGCTTTAATTCATTTTCGAACACCCAAACTCGTGACTGGTTTTTTGTTTCGGGTTCGTACGCGTATATCCATGATTCGTCACCTGATACGATGTTGTATACAGCATTTGAGGATCCTGCATGTAATCTCCCGAGAGTTCTGACGCACCAAGTAACGCGAGCCGCTTTTTGCTCTTCACAGAGCGAATGCGGTATCCATCGGGAAAACAACTTTTTTACACCTAATTGTTCATGCAAGATTATTTGTATTTGACTCATGCCAATGTCTAAAGTTGCCTGAATTTCGCGGTATATCACATGTCGATCTTCTTCAATCAGCTTACGCACAGCATCAACGTTTTCTTAGGTGACTGCAGTTTTTGGACGACCTTGACGGGGATCATCACTGAGCTTGACACGTCCACGTTGAAATTCAGGAAACCAGCGATAAATTGTGGTTTTGGATGGGGCTTCATTACCAAATGCAGAAATCATCCGGTCAACACACTGTTTTTGTGTTAAACCACTTCAAAAGTCATAATAAATCATCGCTCTTGAATTTTCTTAAGTCAATTCCATTTTCTCAACGACTAAACAAGTTTGACAAGATCTTGTGATACGACCGAGAATCTTTTTTTAAATAAATAAATGGTATACGATTTTTAAAACCCTGGAGTTTGCAATGAAATAGATTTTAATATGACTGGAACAGTGGAAATATTCCATTCCCGATACTTTTAGTGCAGCCCTCGTAGTAGCTTTCCGCCCGCGTGGAATTTTGTCTGTCACAGAAAAACTTTATCGCGCGCGTCCCTGTTTCAAAAACCGGGATAAAAACTATCCTATGTCCTTTCCCGGGACTCAAAATATCTCTATGCCAAATTTCATCAAAATCGGTTCAGTGGTTTAGGCGTGAAAGCGAGACAAACATCCAGACATCGAAACTTTCGCATTTATAATATTAGTAGGATGTAGGATGGTTACACGAAAATGCGCTAGTGATTGTTCACCCTAATAGTAGCAATCGGGAAGCGATATTATTTCTGGAATGGTGTCACTTTATCTGTCCGTACGTAAATAGAGAATTTGCTCTTTTAATAACATAATAGAGGATCTTGCTCCTTGACCTAACTTACAAGCATGCATTCCTTCTTCGTTTCCTTGCGCTGACCGCATCCACATAATTTCCGCGACTTTCACCAAATCATCGGTACACCTAGTGGAAGGCCTGCCTATACTACGTCTTAAGGCCCGTGGTACCTGAGAACTTTTCTGCCCTAATGGCCATCAGTTCTACGAGCTATGTGCCCATACCCTGACCCCAGTTAATACGCATACTGGGGTCAGGCCTCCCTGAATATAACCCTAGATCGCCCACTAAAGATCCAGGAATCATTAACACGGCAACCATGTTGATCCTTTTTCGTGTTGATAAGTGTGCTATGACCTTTAAGGTGGCGGCAGCGCCGCACCGTGCCGTTTGTATGAGTTTAGGCCTAAATAGAGAGATTATAAATAAATAATTAGTACTTACACAGCTGATGTGGATTCGTGACACTACTGAGCAGCGACTCGGCGGCCACCCGAATGTGGTGGCGATCTGCCATTATGCTCCTGCAACGTTCAAAATTATCATAATTAATTGACTAATTACATATTTATTAATCATGTTCAAACAGCAGTGTTGAAAGTAATTTTAACCAATTTTTTCTGGGCTTCAAAGATAACATAGCAAAAAAAAGGTTAGGTTAAGGTACTAGCCCCCCCCCCCCCCATTGAATAAAGGTCATAGCACACTTATCAACCCGGAAAGGGATCAACACCGTATCGCCTTTCGCGTTAACGCAATACGGTGCGGATAAGTGTGCATTGCAGTCCAGTTTCATACAAAGAATACTGACCGCCTCTAGTTGATACGGTTACAATCCGTTTCCGGGTTGACAAGTGTGCTTTATCCTTTACACAAAAATATTAACAGCTTTTTCAGTCACCAATAAAGTAGAAGAAAATGACTTGCACTGTGTTGTTTGCTCACCAACAATATGCTACGTTAACTGTCCTTCTTTTTTTAATTTAGCCTAGGCGCAGACCACCGACTTTTAGTTGGCCGATAATGAGGGCTATCGTTTTTATACTTAACAGTTGGCACCCCTGGCGATTGACAGGACCTTACTCTACAGTGGCACCATCTTGGTGAGTGCAAATGCGATAGTCCTCCTACCACTTTAGCGCTCACAAGTTGGTGCCACTGTCTTCGCTACTAGCAAGTGACAGGACTTTACTCTACAGTGGCGCTAACTGGTGAGTGGTGAGCGCTAAAACGATAGCCCTCATTGGATCGATTTCCAATTTGCATGAAGAATCGCCTGATACCAAATCGGTGTAATGTGCGCACTTCCATACATGCCCATACAGATCAACTGTCCGACTAAACTATCGGCCGACGAAAAATCAGTAGTCTGCGCCTAGGCTAAGACAGTAATAATGAAGTAAGAGAGCAAATACTTTAAGATCTACATTATTTAATGATGTTTAACTTAGGTTAATGATTCCAACGTTTTAAAAGATTTGTGAATAGATTGTTGTTTTAACTGGTAATTATGTAATTAAAGTGATTAGCTATCTTCAAAATAATGATTTAAAGGCAAAATATTGTAATGATCAAGAATGGGTTTTATTCAATTGTGTTTTTGTACATCTCAAATATGTAATTATGTCATTCAGGTAATACCTACAGAATAAATTATGCTTTATTATAACAATTTTCCTTTAGTTGTCATATGCTTACGTAAATAATTCTGTTAAATATTGCTAGTTTTAAAGGTATTTTACAGACAAAGCTAAAAACTCTGTAAACTGCATAAATTGAGGCTTTTGATATATTTGAGGAAGCTCTTGGCCTGCATCTCACCTGATGCATAATGATGATCAGTCCAAAAGTAGAAGCGAGCTTCACCCAATCCTCAAACAGATGAACTGGCTTGAATTTAAATATTTTACCAATCACAGGACATGATAATCTAAGCCTGAGATTGAATCAAGTTTTTAACATTGTATAAAGCCTGGTCCGTGAGCACATATAATTTTGTCCAATGACCCCAAGCTACCCATCCTTATCGCTCGCGCGTAATTTTATTGCTGTCGCGACTGTGCGACGGGCGCCCGCAGTGAGTGTGCGAGCGCGACAGCAACATAATTACGCGCGAGCGATAAGGATGGGTAGCTTGGGGTCATTGGACAAAATTCTACGTGCTCACGGACCAGGCTTTACCAATATTATAAAGTTAAATCTTTTTAATTAGATTTGATTGTTTGTATTGAATAGGCTCCAACACTACTGGACTGATTTGAAAAAATCTTTCACCATTAGATTGCTACGTTATTTCTGGTGAACATTCGCCAGGTCAGCTAACTTTGTGATACGGACCTTAAGAATTTACTAACACAGTATATGGTTGCTCAGTATACATTTATTTGACTTAAAGGTTAAATTACAGCATTACTAAAATAAAAAGAATTGAAAATATCACTTGTTACATGCTTTGATAGCAAATGATATTTGTTTTGTATGCAAAACTAACTGGCATACAAATCTAGATAAACAATACTTGTTTTTGGGTCGAATGATATTTCAGATGTATATGTGTATGATTCATTTCAGATTCATTATGTAGTTCAATTATAATGAACATTATTAACATGTTTTAACATGAAGGGCACGGAATTATGAAATAATTAAAGTAATTTATCGTAAATATTACATTTTTATTGCAGTTATTAAAGATATATGTGAAGAAAATATCTAGATAAAAGGAGAACTAAGAAAATTAATCTCAAAATGACCTTCACACAAATTGCATAATAAACAGTATTTTACCATAAAATCTAATGGTAGAAAGTTGTCGTAATGAATACTAAATAGCTCTCGAGTGTTTAGTCATCAATTATTTCATGTCACACAAAGAAATACCTCGTTTTATCGCGAACAATGTTCAACAATCGCCACTGTGCACTTTACATCAGTTCCGGACACACAACAACTGGTTCTAGGATCGAAGTATGAAACAAACACCACGTCTTATTCGTAAAAAGATTAGAAATTGTTTCCAAACAATGCAATTCGTAGAAATGATAACAAAAATTACTGCACAACAAATCACAGGGAAACCCACTTTGATTTACTAATTTTGACATTAGAAAGAACGTTCCGTTCAATGCACTTCTTATATCCATAGCCCAATCAACAGTCACTGCATTTATTATATTTGTTGCATGTGTTGTATTTTTTGTATATATAAATTTATTTTTTTATCAACTTCGAATAGAAACTAATGAGTAATATAACTAAAATTTATATGTAATATAATATTGTAATATTTTGATATAGGTACTTACGCGAAAAGGAACGTAGAACCAACTGTCTGTGTTTCGTTTGCTTCAGAAAACTATTTTTGCCATGCTATAAATTCTAATGGGATTTTTGCTGTGTTTATAACAAAATTATTTTTATAGTCACAGAAAAACTTTATCGCGCGCGTCCCTGTTTCAAAAACCGGGATAAAAACTATCCTATGTTCTTTCCCGGGACTCAAACTATCTCTATGCCAAATTCCATCAAAATCGGTTGCGAGGTTTAAGCGGGAAAGCGTAACAGACAGACAGACAGACAGACAGACAGAGTTACTTTCGCATTTATAATATTAGTTGGGATTTTCGCTATCGCTCACACATATAATTATAGGGAAGTTAACGTTTGTCCACTTTGCGGAATTTTGTTTTTAACTGCGACACTTGATTGAGGCAACTGAGGGTAGGTAACTACTTAATTTAAAAAAATACAATAAAACAACAATCAATCCATAAATATGATAAAAATGTATTTAAAATTCCAATATATTAACATTATAGCGGCACAGTATGATCTCATGAGTTACTTATCTAAAGTATTTTAATAAAAGCTTAGATTAATTAATCTAAGAATAAAAGTTATAAAAATTACAAATAACATTTTCAAGTTTTTCATACAAAATCACATAGGTATTCTTACAAAATTAAAATGCTTTAAGTTTTTTATGTTGGTTGACATTCTTAACATTCGTGTTGTTATAAGAAGAGCTAAATAAAACATAATATTTAATTAATAAACAACAGTCCCTTTGGTTTCTAACCACACATTCGAAATATTTAGTGCGTCAAGATGACGCGCGTCAATGTTCGAGGGCACATGATGACCCACACTGAACTGTCCCGCCAAACTCAATGACAGGGGGGCGCTACCATCGTTCAACTTTATGGTTTCCAACATGGCAAAAATCGGAACCAGCGATTCGGTATTGACGGTGGCGCCCCGCTGTCAATGTCATCGATAGGACAGTTCAGTATTTTGGAACTATAACTACAATGTTGCAGGTACATAGTTGCACAATGTGTTGGCTTCCCGATTATGTGTTAAGTGTCAACCGAACCGTCCACTTTTTCTTTCTTTCTTTCTTTCACTGCTGGACAAAGGCTTCCCTCACGAATGTCCACAACGACCGCAGCGCTGCCCGCATCCATCCAGGCGCTTCCTACGACCTTCACCAGATCGTGGATGCGAGCTTCACCCGGAATCCTCACAGAGGACTTATTACCTCCACTGCCGGAACACAACAATGCTGTTAACATTGTTGTTATGGCGACAGACTAAGTTAAAATGTTTTATTGTGGAACCTTCCTTCTTCTAACCCCTAATACAAAACAAACAACTTCGAACTCCTATGTTCTTCTGAATTTCGTTGCGGGTCCAATGACAGTTTAACTTTTCCCAGAGACAAACTTGACCTTCACTGGTTGGGTTATTGGCGCTCAAGCTGTAGATCCTGGCTACACAGGAGTTGCAACAGTGGGAATTTTAACGAGAAGTGGGTAGTCCCGTTATCTCCTAATACCATCTAGTGGTCCCCACCCTATTATCCGGCGGGTCCCTAGCACAGCAGTACGAGGCTACTACTCCTATAGACGCCAGGCCAAGGCACAGTATGCTGACTGCGCAAACCGCTCCTGAGGTGATGTCATTGAGGGCAGTTCCTGGACTCGGCTGGACCGTGATGAGGAGCAGCAGACCGAAAGCACTGAGCAGGGAGAACGATGAGAGGACGATGTAGCCTGGAACAAGTGAAAATCTTTATTAAGTATGCGTGCGTGCGTCTTCTTAGCACTTGCCAAATGTTTTTCACGAAGCGTAGGTACTATCGGCAACAGTGTTATATAACTACCCATTACCGGTCATTGTCATCTCGTTCTATCGCAAAGAATCACCATTTGATGAGAGCGAGAGGAAAAACGGATAGTTAACTGTGTGGCCGTGTGTACGTAAGAGGGCAAAAATTACATATTAGAAGACTTGGCTCCTTAAGAGTCTTTAACGACTTTTAATTGGTACTTAATCCAGATTATGATCCAGACAAATAAAAGTATTTTTTTTAATGTTGAGTAGGTAGGCCTTTTTCAGGGAAATAAACGCCCCAAAATTACCTAGTTTCCTTGCCACCACTTCAGGACCATAATAATAAGTAGGGGAGAGTTCGGTATATTGTACCGCCGGGTAAATTGTACCACCCTCATATTTCGTAAAGTATTTATTGAATGTCTGTAATTGCAACACTAAGCGATACACAACTAAATTCAATTAATATCGACCATGTGGTTTTTGCCGTGACAACAAACATGTGTGTTTTATTTTGAAAAGTATTTTTTCATTGTTTTCAAGTAACTTTTGACAATACATGTTTAGTTTGTAATTTTGTTAAATTTAATCACAGGCTGTTTCTAATANGCGCCATCGGCGGTATGGAGGTTGGCGGCCTCCTGCCGGCTCGCCTGGAGGGCGGCCCGCTGGAGCTCGACGTCGGCACCACGCAGGTTGGTGCCGTTGTCGGATGGTTGCCCTCGGCGCGCCCNGACATTTTGAATGAACTGACTTATGCAGCTTATTTGGCACTTATAGTTCCAAAATACTGGACTGTCCTGTCGATGACATTGACAGTGGGGCGCCACCGTCAATACCGGATCGCTGGTTCAGATTTTTGCCATGTTGGAAACCATATAGTTGAAGGATGGTAGCGCCCCCCTGTCATTGAGTTTGGCGGGACAGTTCAGCGTGGGTCATCTATAAAACGTTATGGCATGCTATTTTACAAATTTTAAGCTAGATGGCGTTAGATACCCGTCAACTCATAACTGCAAGTAAACGCCGGCACATACAACGTTTTACTGCAATAAAACGTATTTCAGTACGTGTGGCACTTAAAACGTTATGGTTTGGCACCCCTCATTTAAAATTAAATATATTCGTCAATAGGTTAGCAAACTATTAAAATAAAGCGTTAAATATTAACTATGACATGACGAATTTACAACAAAAACAAACTAAAATACTTGATCAAACTACTTACCATTATTCGCGGAACAAACACAACACGTATTGACACGTCTACACGAGCAAAGCGCACTGATTTAGGTTGTTGCCGGCGGAGTCAGACGAGCGACGCCATATTGCCAGCCGTGCCGAGCGCGCCCGACGTTAGCCGAGCGCGACCCGAAGGTATGATGTTGTAAGTTTCGGCGCGGTCGAAAGGTTCGGCCGTTTTTGGCCGATACCGAAACTCGGGCCGAAACTTTATTTTTTGGCCGAAACTGGCCGAAACCGAAACCGAAATTTCGGTCGGACACTAGTTTCCATTAAATGTTCTGCTAATGTAACTGGAAATTGATCGATATTGAGAAATTCAATTGCTTCGTAATTTTCAATCTCAACAACAGCTTCAACAGCTTCTTGGGATGTGGACGCGTCAGTTGGATGATTTTCAAATTAACAAGTAACGACAGAACTCCTCAATGTCGATATCTAACTTGACTTGATGACTAGTACACATAACTGCGTAAGAGAGATTTCATTTTATTCATGCCTAAATGTCCTTCGTGAATTTCTTCTAAAATTCGCCGACGCAAAGCAGGCTTCTGTTTTTATAATTGGGTAAATACGATCTGTTTTTAATTTTAGCGGTAAGTACATGTAAGCGCCATGCATTTGAGACCGCCATATCTACCTACTAGATAAGTAAATATTACCCACCACCATTTCTTCCCTCTGATGCAAAAACGGTAAAGGCTTATCGACTGGTCCATTTGGTCCACACCTCCCATTCCTTTATTATAATTTTGAAAGAGGTGTGGTATATTCACGTCAACTTTTTGCTTGGAAGAAAAAAACCAGCGTTTGACTTTTCCTAAAGGTTCGACATTATCGAAAAAAGCTAAATATCACAATAACACATTGTAAACATATTTCACAAATAGTCATCACTGTCACATGTTTAGATATAAAAATATATTGTGACTTTAAAATTTTGGTTTTGTATAGAATAATCGTTTGAATTAAACTTACCACAGTCTTTTGGTTTCATTTTGGTTCTTTAGAATCATCATTAATCTTATAAGTAGTAATAAAAAAAACAAAACAATATCTCTCTTTAGGAATATCAATCAACTTTAACCAATCAACGTAATTATCTAAAAACTATCAAATTAATATAATCAAATCATCTAACGTGCCTACAATATCTAACACACACAAGTCAATATTGTAGACGATATTGTATGCATAAAAGTATAACACCTTTTCATGCGGCAACAATGACGCTATATTATGAATCTAACAGCGATAAAGTTTCTCAAAAACGTATAAACTTATAAAAATAAATGAATATGATTTGCAAATGGACAAACAATAAATTAAAAAATATTATTATAATCATCAGTAGAATCCGAGTCTTCCCCGCCATAGAGAGCAGACGTTACTACTTTACACATACGTATAATCGGAAATTAAGGTTTTATTTACTGAAGGCACATTAATCCAAAAGCTATCATCAGATGGAATATGAATATCCGATTGAATGCTCTGAACTTCAATTGCAGCTAGCCCATAATTTGGGTTCGAAGTAGAAGGTTTATCGAAGTAATTTTCTTTTAGTATTGTTTGATTTCGCGGTTTTAGATGTACCAGTGCTGTGCACATTTAAACTTTTGATATTATAAAAACCGATATGTTGACAATGAATTGGTTCTTCCGAACATTTTTCTAAATGACAGCTAAGACGTCTCATGGCGAGGACTTCGGGAGTTTTATTGGTCCATATCACCTGATGAACTTCCATGGTGCCCCGGAATTCTCTTAAATCAGAGGGAATTAACAGATCCTTCTTCAACATACCAGATCGCACGAGGTCCGGCTCCTCCGGCGGCTGGTCACGGCTGAAGTCGAACCACCGGTACCGCAGCGACGGCGTCAGCTTCTCTGTCACTTGCTTGACCACTTCCGGGTTATACATGTACTGCGGCTGCTGGAGTGCGCGGAGTGTGGCGACGCTGTTTTTTATTCGACTCGCGAACTGTATTATGTCCCGCGGCGCATCTGTAGGTTTCTGTACGTTGCGAAGACGTTCGATCTCGGCGAGCGCAATCGCGTCTCCGGTCTGCCGAATCTCGTCTCAAGTTCGCCGATTATTTCCGCCGGGTTAGTGTTTACTATGAGTGAACTGCTAACCGCTTCCTTGGCTTTTCCTTTCAAAGCCCGTCGCAGGCGGGCTGTATTCTCGATTTCTGTGAAGTATCTCTCTGTTTCTTGATAGCCCGCTCTGAAGGCGAGCCAGTCGAGATGTGAGCCCCCGAAGGGCATCAGTTCTCCGATGAATCGCGGCGTGGCCCCATGTGGGCGCGCGGCCTGCGCGATGGTGGCCGCCAGCTCGTTAAGGTCGAATTGTCCCTCGGACCGATGATACCCCGTTGCTGCTGGCGGCGGCTTCGATGACGACGATTGCTTCAACTGTGGTACGCTGTGCGGCTGTGCGATCGATACGCCGGTCGGCAGCGCGTGTGGCGCGCCGGGTGGCGGCGGTGGTGCGTGTGACACGCCGGGCGGCGGTGCACGTGGCACGCCGGGCGGCGGTGCTACGCCTGTAGACGGTTGCGGTGCACTGAGCGACGCGGCGGGCGGCGGCGGCGGCACTGTATTCAGCCACTCGGCCACTCGCGCCTGGCCCAGCGATTCACCCGATGCGACCGACTCGCCGTCCTGGCTGTCCTCCTCCAGGACGGCAAGCCTGGCCTCTTCCAGCTCCAGCTTGAGTCTAGCTATCTTCTGTTTGGCGCGCGCGATCCTTCGTGCACGGTCCGATTTCGTTGACGACGCTCTGACTGCGTCGTCGTGCTGCAGTTGCGACGAAGGTGGTGGTGGTGGTGGCGCCTCCGACGGGGAGCCGGGCGGCTCGATATGCCGCACCGGTTCAAGAAATGAAGCCTGGATGATCCTGATAATCGAGTCGAATTCTGCAGGACAATTAAAAATCGTTTTAGAAGTTTCAATAACATCTGGTTCTCCGACGAATCGAATTTTCACATCACAACGGTCACGTGTATAAAAAAAACGTGTATAACAAAATTGCAGATACTGGGCTTCCGAGAATCCGCTAGAACTGCATCAGAAGCCCTTGCACTCGCCAAAAGTTGTTGTTTAGGCTGCCATATCAAGTCAAGGAATTATCAGTCCTTATTTTTTTTAAGATGACCGAGGTCAAACTCAGACCGTTAATTCTGATCGATATTGCCATATGATCCGGACTTTTTTGGCTACAAAAATGCAAAACCATACTGGCTACAACCGCAACACCTTTTTCCAGCAAGATGGAGCCACTTCTCATGTCACAAATGACTCATTAGAAGCTCTTCACGATTTATTCCCTAGAAGAGCGATAAGTCGCCGAGGAGACATCAACTGGCCACCGAGAAGCCTTGATTTAACGCCTGCTGATTTTGTTCTATGGGGCTACCTAAAAAGTAAAGTTTACAATCCATTGCCACCCAACCAACCTGAATGTTTTAAAGCAAAGAATCACTGAAGAAATCAACTCTATATTCCAAGAGCGATGCTTCAGCAAGTGATTGAAAATTTAAGCTCCAGGTTAAATGAGTGTGAACAACTGAATGGTGCGCATTTGCAAACGGTTGTTTTTCATAAATAAACTTCAAAAACTACTCTTTAATTTAAAAATAAATAAACTAATTTTAATTGATATTGTTGTTTTTTATTTAACATCTAAAAACGAAAAACATTCTGAGACACCCTTTACAATCATCATCCCCACGACGTCAATCCGCCATTTTGTGTTGTCCGTCCAAGTGTTTTTCGTGCAGCGTTTTTACGTTGCAAATTGTAATTTAAGGTGGATGGGTAATTGGATTTTAAGGTGTCAAATTATAGTAAAAACAATGGAAAACCCAAAACAAGGTAATGATGGTGTAACTGTCCTTAGGAAGCAAAGAGGGTCAATCAAGGCTTCAATAACTAAAATTGACAAATCCTTCACAGAGTCAACTAGCTCGATGACCAAAGAAGCTCTTCACGTTAAAGAGGAGCGGATATATTCACACTTTGCAAAATACGAAAAATATAATCTAAAAATTATCGCCGCGCTTGATCGCGATGACGACGATAAGGAAATGACGTATTAGAGGCCATTATGAGCCTGAAAACCTGAGCCTTATCAAAGCTAAGCAAGCTTCGAACGTGGTTCCTATTAATCAATAGTGTTGCTAACAACATATTATATTGACTACATTGGGTGCCTCAAACAATATGCTTACTTTGAATATATCAGATCATTTTGGCTACCGCTTCGATGTATTTGACGCTGACTCGGATACTGAAAATAATGACTTAAAATATTAATCCACTTGTAAAAGTAATTAAAATGTTTATTATTATTCTGTGTATTAGTATTATGTAATTTTATTGTAAACCTAAAATAAAGTTTTAATTATCGACATAAAGTATATTTTTTTATTTACGTTTATAAATGTTATTTTATTTTATTTAGGATAATAAACAATTGTACAATTCAGATATGCAGTAAAGTTATAGGTACATCGACATTTCATTCATTATGCGAAGTTGACCAAATGCGAATTTGTCATTGTGAGAAATAGACAATATGAGAAGATGTCTTTTAGCGAAGTTGTCATTACGAGCTGAAACGCCAAAAAACAAATTATGCCATATTAAAAAGAACAGTTTCACTTAGCCAATAAATTAAGACACCGACATATAAGGTTTCACAACCAAAAAATGAAAGTTAAATTGGCTACGCAGCTGTTTAGCTTATAAGTGTAGCTGATGCGATAGATTTTTGTCGAAACGACTTAAATATATAAGATTTTCAAAAGAGCTCACCAACTGCATTTTTCTTGAAAACTGTAAACAATCTTTTTGACCTTTTTTAATTCTAGAAGTATGAAACAATTTAGCTATAAAAAACCGATAAATAGCAATAATGCTACTGAAATATTAACGTATTTAGATAAAGCTGTTAAATTTATATATTTCTAATTTAATATCTGACAATGGTCTGCCTTTAACCAAAAGTCCAAGGAAAGTTGGATTTTTGGGGTTCATTAGTTGTGCTAAAGCTGTAAGACATTTTTGTATTAATCTTATTGAAACGGGAGAATTAATATTCTTCCCATTTTACAAATGTAGTCAAGATCATCTTGAATTGCTTTTCGCCAACATACGATCTCACGGTGGTGCTAACAATAATCCCACAGCGAGACAGTTTAAGGCGGCATATAAAAAGTTGCTTATATAGAGCTCAAAGACATTGACAACGGGAATTGCACAGCCCTTGAACACCTGTCAATTCTCAATTGTAAATCTGCGGTAGAAAGAATAAATTTAACATCACCATCTGTTGAAAAAGCCTGTTGTGAAACAGTTGATGACAAAGATGACGGAGATGCTTTTTTTGACTTAGAAAATATTATTATGACTGATTTTAGCATACAGGTTTCATCACATCGCAGGAAATGTCATACATACGTTGATGAAAAACATAAAATGTGATGTCTGTGTTGGAGAGCTCTTTTGGCCAATGAAACCAACTCTACGCATACCTTATTCTTTCGCTATGATACATTTATCATAGCGAAAGATTAAGGTAGTCTAATGACGTCTTTAAAATATGCAAAGCAGCTGAAACAGTTATACGGCAACATACTAATAAATAATTAAAAAAAAAAAAAGATTTTGGTTTCAAAAATATGCAGAAATTTCGTTGGTACGTCGGTATTCGACGATCGCATACCATTCAATGAGGGTTTTCGCGATTGAAAAATCCGCCAGATGGCAATACGTAGACGCGAGGTCCAATGAGCAGAGTATACTCTAATAATCCAAAAACTCTGCAGCATTCATCCATCCTGAATCCATTTCGAGGTAACTCTAACGAAAGCTTTCCAAATTTTTTATGTATGTTGACCGAGTGTTGTAAACGTCAAGGGAATCACATGTACGATAAAATTTATAAAAGAAAGTAAATTTTAAAATAAATTGCACTAAATTTCCTTTAAATTGCAATAGTTAAAGTTCTACAAAAATTTACAGTTGTCGTTTCCTTGAATTTTCAAAAGTGAATTTTCTTCTGGGCCACCCTGTTTTATTATATATAGATATTCGCCAGCCGTCAACTTGGTCGGACGTGTCAGCGCTATGAAAATATTTAATTTAATTATTCATTAGCAATATCGCGACCTACAATCTCGGAACTCGGAAGTGTTCTACTGTGTCGTTCGTTTCTAATTAGACACCGAACTTATAATGTTAAGTGATTCGACATAGTAATATGGAAGGAAGTCCCTTCAACCGGAGCGCGCTCACGCAGCGCAGCCCTCCGCCCACGCCCACGCGGCACGCGCCGCCTGCCGCCCCCGCCGAGCACGTCATGGAACCACTCGAAGTGGTGGCCACTTCAGAACTCCAGAACTGGATGAAGAGCATCGAGCAGTGTCTGAATGAGGTGTGCATTATCTCATCGGAAGGAAAACTCAACACTGACCAGAAACTGAGGATTAGTAACCTGTGCAGAAGGGTGAGCCATGGAACATCCCAAATGGCCGTGCAGTACCAGTCGCTGAAGCAAAAAGCTATTCAAGCTCACAGTAACGTGCAGGTCCTCAAGGAAAACCAAGACCTTTCACAGCAAGTTCAAGATCNAACGATACAAAATTGAAACAAAACGAAAACTATTTACAACTATTTAAATTTCTATTCGGTACGATTCGGAGGCCGTCCGTCGTGCACATATAGCATTTGTACATAATTATGTAAAGGCATAACTGCCTGACTTACCTTTATAATGCCATCTAGTATAATTTTTTATTATTTTATTACTTTTTATTCTATGTAAAGTGTGCGGCCATGAATTAACTATTGCAAATTGCAATTTAAAGCACAGATATATATAACCGTAACCGAAACTTTCGGATATCCGAAATAAAAAAAAATCCGTAACTGTAACCGAAACCGGTATAATATTATTCCTATATATCCGTAACCGTATCCATAACCGAAACTACATATCCATAAAATCCCTAAATTATACTATTTAAATAGTAGGTACTTACAAATCGTCAAACATTTTGCTCTTGGAGCCTCAAATTCAAATTATTTATTTGCAGAATGTGGTACATTAGATGTTACATAATGAAATGGAGCAGGACACATTCGCCAGATATGAACCAGCATGCAAATGTTTTACACAAGTCAATTTATTATCATTTAAAATTTAAATAACATCTACCTAATTTGCTTAGTCAGAATAATTCCTCCAGTCATAATATTCCTTAAGTGAATAAAAACAATTTGTATGTAACCAATTTGTCAACCCTATTTTGAATTCCCTACCATGTAGCAGCTTGATATAGTCAGGAAGATTATTAAATAGTTTAATGCACATATTATATGCATTTCTACAAAATAATGTCTCATAATCTTTTTACCCTACCTACCAGCGCTTCGAGACCAACATTTGGCAAGTGCTGAGAAGAAGCGCCGCAACAAACTCAGTCACCAATGTGGTGGGCCTGCCTGATCAGTCAGGTGGCCGCATTTAACGTTATTTTTGTTCTAGTTCATAAGATACAGGTTTTAATTACCTTTAATCCATACGATTTATTGATATATTCAACTTGCTCCAATAACAACAAGTAGCACTTTTTGAACTGCAAAATGTCATGATAGTGACATTTTTCTAATATTTTCAAAGAGTTCAACTTTTTGTTATAACTACTTTTTGTATGTTTATTCTTTCGAAATATTGTTTCTTCGTAGACTCCGGGCAAAGAGTTTTTGGAAAAGTAATATTCCTTTAGTATGACTCCCATAGCTTTCAGTCTGTATCGCACTTGAAATATATTGAAAGTATGATCCACCATGTTGATCACAAGGCATAATGAGTTAAGTATGTCTATTATGTTTAAAACTGCTACTAGGACTCTGTTAGTGACATTCATATAAATAATCTTGGTAACCAAATCATTAATATGCACAAACAGCATGATAATGCCAACCATGATGAAAAATTTGATGACTCTGCTTCTGATGTCACTGTAAAAACTTTTGCCAAGGATATCGTCGACACAGTTGTAGATTTTGTAATATCTTACGCTATTTTCGCCTTTCGTATACACCCTGATAAGGTCCATAATATAACGGAAGTATCCAATCAGAAAGAGAAGCTGATAAAAATCCGCAAAGAAATTTTCCATTGTAATCTGGTGCACTTCAATTTTTCCATACACACAAGATAAATTTAAAACAGTCGATATAAGAAGGCTGGCAGTCCATTTTGTTACAGAAAATTTCCATTTTAAATCGTTATGTTTTCGGACGATTGCATTTAGACAAAAAAAGTTAAGCACTTCATTCATTTCGTTTACAATATCATAAGCATCTATAGGTTTTTTGAACATCCTTATCGACGGGTCCCAAGAACAAAGTCGTATCTTCAAAGTTGTCTAGTTGCAGTAGGAAGCATTAAAGTTACGCATGTGAATTACGTATCAGAACATCATAATTTGAAGTAAATTATAGTAAAAAGTATTTGTTTCTTTTGTTTACTTGTTTTTGCTGTGTAGTGTTTTGTTTTAAATATGTATTTTATTTAAAATTGATTCTTATGTAACAGTAAGACTTTGTTTTCTGGAATATTATATTATAAACTCAGACTTAACTACATATCGATGCCTCCTAAGTAAATAATCGTAAGCCACAAAATATCAATTTTGACTTTATAAGCATTTTATAATTACTAAAATACGTATTATCGAACCCGCGAACAAAAATTGCAATATCATTTAAAATAAAAGATTTTTCACACGTATTCAATCGTATGTAATCCACGATCGCAACGTATACTATCGTAATGTCCTGTGCGATCGTCTACAGGGGAGAAGCGGTTTGGTTCACCGCTAGCGAGCGCATACTATTAGGTAAGTAGTAATTACAGTTTTCCTTTTGGTGTTGAAAATTACCTTATATTTTGTTACTAGCTATTCAAAACTATAGTAATTAACACATACGATTCTTTACGTTTCTTTTTTAAGCTAACAAAATATCGCNTCAGTAATTAAGGACTCGACACATTACTAATTGAGAACCAACTAAGAGAAAGTGGACTGTATTACGAAGTTAAACTATTTACTGTCAAACTATATAAACGAAATAAAACACGATACAAATTGAAACAAAACGAAAACTATTTACAACTATTTAAGTTTCTATTCGGGGCCGTCCGTCGTGCACAAATATTATAAATGCGAAAGTAACTCTGTCTGTCTGTCTGTCTGTTACGCTTTCCCGCTTAAACCTCGCAACCGATTTTGATGAAATTTGGCATAGAGATAGTTTGAGTCCCGGGAAAGAACATAGGATAGTTTTTATCCCGGTTTTTGAAACAGGGACGCGCGCGATAAAGTTTTTCTGTGACAGACAAAATTCCACGCGGGCGAAGCCGCGGGCGGAAAGCTAGTATTTACATAAGTTATTTAAATATTGCCAACCACATTATAGGGATATCATTTTGATAGTCAGTTAAAACGTCTATAAGGCACTCGGGTTATAGAAGAGCTAGGTACTACTGATAATTATATTATACAACGAAACTTTACATTCGATTCAATAGGTTGAGGCTTTTTACTGGTTAAAGGACGAAGCACACTTAACAAACCCGGAAACAGATCGTTACCGTATCTTGTCGGCCGTTTGGTGTAGTGGTTCAGAACGGACTACTATGCCGAGAGGTCCCGGGTTCGATTCCCGGCCGGGCAGAAATTGAAATGATGAATTTTAATTTCTGTGACGGGTCTGGGTGTGACTATGTATAATATTTATGTATTTAAAAAAAAGTATATAAGTAGTATATCCGTTAAGCTAGCACCCATAACACAAGCATTAAGTTGCTTACTTTGGGGCTAGCTGGCGCTGTGTGAAATTGTCCAAAGATTTATTGTCCAAAGATTTATTTAGATTATTTAAAGATTTATCAACTCGAGGCGGTCAGAATTATTTGTATGTAACTCCGTACTGCAACGCACACTTATCCGCACAGTAATGTAAACTCCTCGCCTCGCAGCGAAAGGCGATACTTTCTGGGCTGATAAGTGTGCATGACCTCAAATTGCAATATTTAGACCAGTCATATAAAACTGAGAACTAGTTAGGACTGTGTATTTAATTTGCACGCGAGTCACAAGTTAAACCGCATCATCAAATAATCTAGTTTAACTCAGTCCCTTTTGCCACTTACTCGTAAATTTTTAATAAGACCCCTTTACTGTCAACAATTCACAAAGTCTCTCTAGAGACAGTAACATCACAAAATAGGCTTAAAAGGCTAATTTAACCTAAGCATTCTAATTAAAATGAAGCGAGATCAGAAACACGCACGCTGGTTGTAGAAAGGCCTCAGTCCCGCAAGTCACTAATTACCACTCAAGAAATTAAAGTTGTCATCCACAGACTTTCCCACTAGATCTTCGAGTTAATTAACTTGATATACCTAGGTCACAGTGCAGGGAGAGAAGTATTAGGATCGTTGTTGAGAAAATTGCATTTTTAAGGTTTATTTACGTATAATGTGATAGGTGCCTTATGGATTTATGACCTGAAAATAATTGCTTCAGATAGATCTCAAACATAAGACTTTTGGTTTGTTAGACAACTGACAGAAGATTTATGCTGAATTTCAAGAATCTTTTATTCTGTAAGCTAGTAGGAGGTACCTACCTATCTAATATAAAAACATTTTTATTTAAAATTAGTCGAAATCTCTGGGAGAGGGTTTTGTCGAGCTATGGATATCGTTTGGTAGAAACGACCGAATTTAATAAATCTTAAAAAATATTCTAATCAATCAATTAAAACCCTATTTTTCAGTATTCCACCAGTTTCTTTGACTAAAGTACTATTTTACACCGTTGAGACATAGCTTACTGCTATTCTTTACCTATATTTAGATAAGTAAAAATAGCCTCTTGAATTAATTAATAGGTAATTAGTCAGAATGTTCATTTTTCCACTCCGCGTTGAGTAGCTTTTCAATTAGTCTTATTCATTTAGCTCCGTGTCAAAGTGTCGGGCAAATACCTACTGCTTTACTTATTGGAAAATGGTTCTTACTTCTCTTTTTCATGGCATATTCCATTCAATGTCAATATAAAGAGGCTAGTTATTAAATTACTTAATACATATACATAATTATTATAACAAATTAAATAGGCCCTTTTCAAGACATGTCTGTAGCGTTCGTTTCAGCCAAATAAAATGAACGCTATGCGTGTATAATGCCTGTTTTCACCATCAATCCCTAATTTTTAAGTGACCCCTATGGTAACACTTATCAGTATTTTTGTTTTCATGGGGGTCACTTAAAAAATTGGGATTGATGGTGAAAACGGGCATAAGTGTCCTAAGGGTATACACACTTATACACGCATAGAGTAGCCTTTACCAATATAACAACTAAAAGTAATGTGAAAGACACAAATATTATTGTAATTATACTTTGTGGTTTTTTATTCATCAATCTTCAAGTCTCCTAAATATAGACCACGTCTTGTTATGATATTGTTTATAAAAAACTCATCTACACTAATATTATAAAGAGGAATGTTTTGATTGTTTGTATTGAATAGAGTCCGAAATCACTGGACCAATTTGAAATATTCTTGCACCATTAGAATCCAATATTTCTGATGAACATAGGCTTATGAAGTTCGCCGCATCAGCTAGTAATTATAAATTCTCGTTTAAGTTTTTTCTTAGTAAAGTTTATAAAACCACTCTCGAATTTTAGAAAAACCGATATTTATGCAATATATTCCCCAATTACTCGACTAATAGCATTGCCATAAGTAGAAAAAAACTAGCCCGTACCCGATTCAATTTTCCAATGAATTAAACAGAATACCGGATTATCTGACTATCGCAATGCTATGGGGAAAAGTATAATGCGCGGGCATAGACAAACTGGTAACGTAAAGGCCACCAAAAACAATTTTGAAATAATTAAAATTTAATGTTTTTGTGGACTGTTATTAAGTTTTATTAAAGCTGTCTTGTTCGAAGATGATAAAAACAAAGCAAGCTTAGCGAGTGTACTTGCAAACATATCTTACAAAAACGTAACCCTCCTTCTGGCGCAGTCGGGTAAAAATGATTAGATCATTAAAATCTATTAGATAACACAAACAAATAAAAAAATAGAAAAATTAGATTTTAACTGCAGAATGACCGGTTGGTAGCGGCCTGCATTCAGCATCTTCTTGCTACCTGCTAACTTTACGAGGTCGTCAATTTTTAAACGATTTTTTCGATGAACTAAGTGCATTTTTACCTACCTACGTGAGTGATCTAAAGTTCGGTCGCCGTGCAAGTAGAATTTCGTCCAATGACCCCAAGCTACCCATCCTTATCGCTCGCGCGTAATTTTATTGCTGTCGCGAATGTGCTACGCAGTGAGTGTGCGAGCGCAACAGCAATATAATTAGGCGCGAGCGATAAGGATGGGTAACTAGGGGTCATTGGACGAAATTCTACGTGCTTGGCGACCGGACTTTAGTAGACTTTTATCGCTCGGTGTCTAATACATACATTCGTCTGTGGTAGTCGTTTTGTCGAATCAGAAAATGGTTTGCAAGCATCACTGTAATAACAAGTAAAGGCAACCGACTCCCATTCAGGGTTTTTGTAAAGTAACAGTTATTGCCTTGTGGGCATTTTATTTATAACAATAGTAATGTAATGTCCATCAAATGAGAAAGTAGAAGATTCAATCTATTGGAGTTCGTAAGCTCGTATTTTCATTTTATATTTTCCTGTAAAATAATATCTGTAGTTTAACTGACAGATTTTACATAACAGGCTCTGCAAGGAGAAAATTTTATATTTCACGTATCTCCTTCACATCTCAGACCTAATAGTGCTATAAATTAGCTCTATTAAACAGTTTTAAATTAATAATATTTCAATTAAAAAAATACAAAGCAAAAAAACGCTAAAGAAACTAAATCTTAAGTTACGAAACTCAAACACAAGACGTTCCCGCCTGTAAAGTAAAAAAAAAGTTCCCAAAAAGCTACCACAGGACGATCAACCAATTTTAAAAATCACATGCATCCAGCCAGAAGCAAACCAATCTAAACCACCCCGAAAAGGAAGCCCTAGATTGCAATCGGCCGCGCCAGCCGAGCGTCTGTAGCAACCATCCACTCATCGTTCTCATAATCCTGGTTCACGTGGCTTCTGACGTTCCTTTTTGACAGCTTGAAGTTAGCACTACCAATCAATGGACAATTTGACACCATTCTTATTCTAATAATTCGAAATCACAACTTTTCTAAAAATACACGTCATTCTAGTCTTAAAAACTTAATTAATTTTAAATTACCCGTAAATTATGATTTTTGGTCGCATTGTAATTGAAAAAAGTAGTTTATTTGAGTTGACAAAATAGAGACGTCACTTGCTTGTAGTGCCATACTCGTTTTGACAGTTTTTAAAAGTCAATTGATTGGTGGTGTCAACATGTGTATCGTCAACTTCAGCGACATTAATAATATTATGGTCCATTAATAAAATAAAATAAAGACATTGCAATGGAAACCTTTAACGTCTTGTGTGCGTCCACTCAATTAATTCTAACGAGCTGTTTCAGTTAAAGAGTATTAATTCCGTGGTTATTTAGCAGCCTATTACTATTACTACAATTATTATTCAGCAGCCGCCTGGAAATTTTATTTAAATATTGGCTTCGCGCGTGAGTGATTCTTTAGAAGTTGTTTATTTACAGTATTGCAAAATATTATGATGCTCGAATTGCACCAACTTTTAGTTTGTCCTATTCTATGAACGACGAGATGAAAACCTCCATAGTCCAATGGCTGCTAACATTAAAATCNACTGTATTACGAAGTATTCGACATTTAAACTATACAAACTTTATAAAACGAAATAACTATGAAACAACTATGAAACAAAAAACGAAACAATTATTTACAGCTATAAGTTTCTATTCGGGGCCGTCCGTCGTGCACAGTATGTCTCCAATTGACTGAAGCTTCAGAACTTAGAGCTAGAACGTTCTTTTAGCTTCTTACAAATTGATAACGTTAAAACGACTTTGATGAAAGCTTTATCTTTGAAAGATAGACTTTAATAAGATCTGAATATTACAACCACAAAATGATCAGCTTATGAACTACTAGCGGCCGCCCGCGACTTCGTACGCGTGGATCCCGTTTTACCCCCTTAGTGGTGGAGTTTCGTAAAATCATTTCTTAGCGGATGCCTACGTCATAACATCTACCTGCATGCCAAATTTCAGCCCGATCCGTCCAGTGGTTTGGGCTGTGCGTTGATAGATCACTATGCCAGTCAGTCAGTCACCTTTGAGTTATTTAGATTAAGGTTAGAAAGAGTGTCATGGTTCAACTGTAGAAGTTTCCGAGACAAAAAGACATGTTCTCTTAGGACTCTTTCCCACATTTTTTTGCAGGATCCCTAAAGGAAAAAAGGGGGACTACTAAATTAGTCAACGTGTTTTAAGTAATTTACATTGACACGAACATCCCGTGCAGGTCCCGTAAAAAATCGGCGTATCCGTTCGGAACTCGAGTTTTAAGCAGACACTTGTGTGTTCACACGACAATTGCTGTAAACCTGCATTACTGGATCATACAAACTGAATTACCTTGTTAAAGAGCCCTTCGTTCCTTTGTTTCAGCCGAAAGACGTCCACTGCTGGACAAAGGCCTCCCCCAAGGATTTCCATAAAGACCGGTCCTGCGTCGCTCGCATCCAGGCACCTCCCACGACCCTCACCAGATCGTCGGTCCACCTAGTGGGAGGCCTGCCCATGCTACGTCTTCCGGCTCGTGGTCGCCACTCAAGAACTTTCCTTAACTTAAAGAGCCCCTAACACTGTCAAAAACCTGCACTGGGACGTTCTTTACGAAGCAAAAATAGCGCGTACAAAATGTACAGCAAAAATAATGCATAGAAATGCATTGTCAAAATTAAATATTATCCAGCGCATACAAACCTGCGCTGTAATGTCGCCTAACGTTTTCCGGCAATTACTGAGAGCTGCGGCTGCATTCACAACACAATAAAGGTAAATGCAGTAAGGGCTTTGCTGACAGTACAAAGGTTTAAATAAATTGCTGTAAGCCTGTAAGCTACACACGAGGATGAGGTGGATTTTTCAAGTAGAAAAATATAAAATGAAAATACGCTAGAAATATGTAACTGACATTTAAAAGATATTTATCTCACCCAAGGGTTTGAAAATAATTAAGAATCAAACGAACTTACCTGTGATGTTTGATATCTAATTATACGAGTGTCTTGACCGAAGATGATTACGTTTTACATGCAGCAGTACCTGGGATGATGCCGTCCTTATCACACTTTTAGAGAATATTTATTTAAAAATATGAGTTTTAAATATAATAAAGTACGTGTTTTGACTCCACAGCACCGTAGTACATTCCGCGGCCGCCATATTTCATGTCATTATTTTAGAGCAAANTTTAACTATGTAAACGAAAATAAAAAACGATACAAAATTGAAACAAAACGAAAACTATTTTACAACTATCATGTTTCGGAGGCCGTCCGTCGTGCACAGTATCCTTGTTGTTACGCTGGATTATTCATGTTATTCACATTGGTTTTCATAACATTTTTATGGTAAAAACATACTTTCACTTTAAAATAGTATAAATAGTATTTAACAATTCCTTAAAAGTATATTTTCTCCTATCCCTATCAATCCTATTTATCAACTCAACATTTTTAAGCAAAATGATTCAGTCGTTTCCTAAATACGACTAGTCGTACTACTTACTTAAGTCTGGATGCAGGCGGCGCAGGACCGATCTTTGTGGAAATCCTTGGGGGAGACCTTTGTCCAGCAGTGGACGTCATTTGGCGAAACGAACGAATTACCTATGTCAATATTTTATTTGAAATTCATCAATAGGTAACAAATCGTCTTAAAAATTAATAGCCTAACATTTCCGTTTTACAATGGTTAAAATATAGTAAACTTTTATATAATAATGAAATGGAGATTATGAACAGACACCTCAGCACTCTCAGCCCAGCCATTCGAAAAACACGAACGCCCTTTCCAACTCAGTCGGACATTTCATGAGGTTCAACGGCTGGGGAACACTAAAAGGTACCCGCATCGGGTTCCCCGTTCATCCTTATCGGGGGTGTATCAAGCCTAAGGGACCCCGTCCAATTTTATACCCGACCCGAGCCCTTTGTCCCTTGGTGTCGCGGGAATGTTTTCTTATCTCCCCATATTATTTTAGCACTAAACTCTTTTTCAATTTATCCCATTGAGTGCTGGAAACGCTGATTGATGGAGCCGTCGAAGTTAGAAGACTGATTTTGTAAGTTTAGTTGTAGTTAATGAGAAAGCGTGAAAATAATAGTTGAACGTTTTTCATCTGTTTCTTTTGTCCACGACACGAACTTCTGTTGTTTATTATAAAAACAAATATACAGATCATTATGACTAAAACTTGGTAAAGTTATTATACAAACATCGAGAGCGTATCTTCATCTTAAAGGCCGGCAACGCACCTGTAACGCCCCTGGGTCTGCGGGTGTCTATGGGCGACGGTAATCACTTACCATCAGGTGATCCATCTACTCGTTTGCCTCCTGTCACCATAAAAAAAAAATCATATAAATATAGACTTTGCTTGTAGTATTGTAAGTATGTTTCTAAATTCAAATAATGCATGGGAAAACTAAGCAAAAACCAGAGGAGAATACGGTCAGCTGTCGGTCAGTGGCACATCAGCTAAACATTATAACATCTAGGATAGTTATTATAGGGTCGATTTTGCAACAAAAGAGTATAGTTCTATGGCGATTGTACTAGGTCGCACAATGTGCTAGGTCGTAAATACCTCCCACAAAACATTTCAGGAAGGATAGCGATAAATCGCCTGTGTATTCAGCACTTTGCCGAAAAAGGACAAACGGTTTCGGTACTCGACACACGCTATTTGATCGTAAAAGCCGTGTTTGTTACTTATCTTTTGAAGTAACTTCTCCTAATGGAATGCAACCAAATGTACTAACATTTTATGTGCCCTAAAGTCGATCTTAAATATTTATAACAACTCAATACGGTACAGATCTACGTTGACAAAAAGAAACATGATTACATATAATTTTATTAATAAACATAGACTTCTACGAAGGTTATGTCGCAAAGTTTTTAAACAATTTTCTTAGGTATCAATTATATCATTGAAATCTATCCTACTAAGCATCTGGTACAGTAGACAGTACAATAAACTGTATATTTAAAGCATTTTTTTGCTATCAGAACCACATAGAATGTCATAGAGTTTAGGTTGATGTGCCATAGTCTATTAGACCGTACCTAAGAGATAATAAAAGGATTCCAGCCATCACCCAGACAGCGCGATGCCGCTCACGTCTCCGCAATAAAGAAACTTGAGGACTATTCCGAGAAACGTCATCCAAAGTTCTAAATGTTGTCATCCCTCTCACGCAAAGCGGGAAACTAGCATGAGCGACGGTGATAGATAGATCTGAAACTACGTACACAGCCTTTCTGAGTAGCCCTCCTTATCCCCCATTGATACGATCGGACGTTACTCTTTATGGGGACTCGCTTATTACCATCTGGGGCATTCATGGGCTGGCATAAAAACGAATGACCATGTCAAGGGAATTATGGTAATCGAAATGCGAGATCTTCATTTGTTCTGTGATCGATGGAAGAACAAGGACATCATTATGTTGATATGCTAAGTAGAGAGACCCAAAAGAAAATCTCAATCGATTTGGCTGATGTCCTATCTGTTGGGTTTTCAATATTATTGTCAAGTTTATATTGAATTTTATGAACAATACACAAAGACTATCAAATAAGCTTGTTACAGTTATGCCTCTGCAAAAAAATAAACTGTATCGGTAATGTTACTGCTACGGTCGCAGGAATGGCAAAATATTTATAATAAAGTCTTCCAATCGAGTTTCTTTTTATGAAAGGAAATAATGGTAACTATTTATGTTTTCCGGGCAAAAAAGTAGGCAAATAATTTATTATAGGTGAATGTTTTCAGTCTGAAACGTAATATGTGTACATTACATTTTACACGTTCCAAAAGCGTGCAAAGCTCGTAATGGATTTGTACACGCACATAATACAAAATAATCCACGACTATCTCTCACTACTGATGATATTCATACAACGTACGAATACACAAAGCGCTCGAAAATACCAAATATTGATACACTACATTTATGCATTAGGCTAGAAACTTTTTAGAGAGTCGTAAAATACTTTGTGACTAATCTAACGTATAAAGGTTTAAAGTTTATCACATGAACACATTTATAAATTCAGTGGTTACTTAGAAAAGAATCTTCAAATATAGTGCAAACATGAGAAAATTTTTCGGAGATAAGAGTATAGGTACCTAAGCTATCTAATCTACCTAAGGCCAACCAACCAATCCGGGAATCATTACTTTTATTTTAACTTCATTTGGGGAGGCCTATATCCTATGTTCAGAAGTGGACGTCCTGTGGCTGAGATGATGAAGCGATCTAGTCGATAAGGAGATGAAACAACAAACTCAAACAGAACGTGAAAGTAGAGCGATGACAAAATCGTTCAGCATTATAATTTGTAAGCGTTTCGCGCATGAACTTACATATTTTGCTATGGGCGCGGCTCTACATCGAATACACATTCATTCCGGGCCATTACACGCAGGTTCATGTTAGGATTTATTCAATTTGCTGTTGTGATGAGCCTACGTGTACGTGTGTCCTAGAAAATATCGCCTATTTCGTGACAAAATGCACACGATTGGTTACACGCAAAAACTTCGTTTAGGCGTAGATAGAAAAGTTTTCCGCAAATAGGATCTGATTGTATCAGATCCACTGAAATGGGACTTTTCTTATAACGCTGTCTCTTACGTATCGTCATTTAAATTGTTTTTCATGTTATCGTTTGCAGCTATTATGAAGCACACTGATATTGTTTAACCGCAAATGTGGCTCAATCGACATAGGTATTGCATTCTATGCAATGATTACGGTATGTATAGACTACGCTATTCAAATTAAACTTTACGCATAGGAATTAAGAGCCATATTGAACTATCAGGATGACTGATACACACACCCTGAATATTGTTGAATAGAGTTGATATTGAATTTGATCTTTACATTACTCGTGGTATGATACAAAATTGAATTGGTAAAGTTTTGACAACTTATTTCGTATACAACCACCAACAAACAATAATGGGTGAGATTGGAGTCCATTAGCAAGCTCCGTATTGCACGACTTTCCATGAGCTTTATTGTTGAATAAAATCGCGCTTTTGAATCCATAAAACAATCAAACGGATTACTCATCGTTTCGTTTCATTTTTAAAAAGTTGCATTGTTGTTTTACAAGTTCTTTTGATTAATTTCGTTGCGGGTCCAATGACAGTTTAACCGGGACAAGCGTGACCTTCACTGGTTGGGTTTTTATTGGCGGTTAGGCTGTAGATTCTGGCTACACAGGAGTTGCAACGGTGGGAACGAGAGATGGAAATAGTTCCGTATTGTTTTAAAATACGAGACATGACGAGTTATGGACAGGTGCTCATCGCGGATCTACAAAATATGACATACAAAATAACATCACTAAATAGTAGATACGTATAATTCATAATTTATTAAAATTCATTGCATCACGTAGTACAGTATGACATAGATATATTTTTCAACTTGAATACTGAGCTTCACAATTAAACGTAAAGTAGCATTTCAATATAAAATCTCTTGTAAGGTTCTAGTATTCATTCACAACTGATTACATTACCCCACACGCCATTATCTAATATCCGTGGTTATTAGATAATATGATCTTGCTTTGGCCAGCCTAATTGGGAAATCTAATACCCAATTAGTGCACACAATATGCACAGAGGCGACACGTATGAAGTGTTGTTATATGTTTCATCTCCATACCTGAGAGTATTTTCCTATGTATTCTAAACTATGGTTAGTTCAATAACATAAACGTGAAATTTTGTAAACGCCATATATGACTGTATAGCTCTAGAATTGAGTTACATCGTATTGCATTGCACAGTGTAAATGCAAACCGGCATTTAGCTTCTACCACAGAATATGCTGAGATTGGCAGCCGCAAACCCGCATTGGTTTTGCATCAATTTAGCACTTAAGTTTATACAAAGTTTGCCTGACACTGACTGGAACGATCTAAACAATACAATGTAAAGGCCGATTCACACATATCAGTGAAGTCACAATTATTATTCAGGCTCAGTACCGGCACAGTGCGAAATATTCTTTCATACAGTTTCTAAGAACGCATCCCCACTTGTCAGTGTCAGTGACGACACAGTCACACAGTGCTCTCAGTGTCAGTGCCGACACCGGCAATGTACGGACCGGACACCGGCAATGTAAGGCACGGGCGTATTCGTTGACGACGATATTTTTTGTTGGATCACGGACGCCGCCGCGGCATGAAAAACAATAGTTTCTGAACAAGAATATTGAAACAGCTCTCGGACATTTTAAAATATTCAAAATATTTCACTGACGCAACACTGTAGCATTGATACTGAACTGAGCGGACACTTTGTGACTTCACTGATATGTGTGAATCGGCCTTTATAGGGATTTAGTGTTAATAAACTAAAATAGTTGGTAGCCCCCACTAGGTGGACCGACTATCTGGTGAAGGATGCAGGACCGGTCGTTATGGAAATTCTTGGTGGAGGCTTTCGTCCAGCTATGCACGTCATTCTTCTGAAACTAACGAAACTTAAATAATACTTGTACTTTAGAGGCCCTCCCAATCCATCTGGCCAGGGTGGGGAGTGTAGGCTAAATCCCCCATTTGCCTCTGGTAAGTTAGAGAGGCTCCTGCAGTTGAAACTAAATGACCGGATGATGATGATGATTTTAAAACTGCATACAAAGCGTATCTATTGCATTTTTACGTAAGCTCAGTGTCTTCTTCCATGACACATTTTCTTACTGACATTCGATGACGTACAGAATCAAACTTTTCAGTTTTATTTCCCGGGTATAGATCGCAGAAGTGCGATCCAATAATCGTAAACTGGAGCGTGCATGTAATGCAGCCGAGCGCACGCTGCGGGTGTGCTAATATGCCGACGCCATTTTATTTTCAGGTACGAGTAAGAAGTGTATGTATGTATGCACATTATGATAATGTAATGTCTGTCAAAACTTTTGAAAAACGAACAGTCAAAGCTATCATAGTGATGTCGTTTTTGGATTCTATCAAGATAATGTAGGTTTTTGTTCATATTTTTGCTTCGATAGGTAACTATTAAATGCTTTTTTTTCCTATTCTTTTTTTGTTTTTTCCCATTCATGTTTCATTCAACCAATAAGTAGGTCAGTGGGTTAACCATAAAAATAACATTATATTTATTGTGTACACGTGTGGCTTTGTTAAAAAATTAATAAATAACTAAGTAAGTTCGTACTTCATTGAAAATCCATGTAGAGCGCATAAAGCGAGTTAAAAAATCTACAAATAAAAAATCTTCAGTGGAAACACTAAAACATTAATGATTGTTTTCATTTAATTTCACCGCTGCAACGTTGCTTTATTTACACTCGAGATCGGTTTTATACACCTCTATTTTTTATTCAAAAACAGCAAGATGAAACACTTAATTCTTTCGCACGAGTCTCATTACGCTGCCATAGAATATTCCATGCTGCGGTAGGGTTGCCAGATTGAATTACCCCATTATCGGGAGAAAAAATAAGTTGTCGCGATTTTGGGACTTTGGTTGGGAGAAACAATGAAACAATAACATTAAACATTATTATGGTTCTGGCCTTGTTCCGAAAAGCGTAGTGTGGGACAACTACGACCATATTATTATAAAGGCAGCAGGACGGCGCTGAATGCAGGCCGCTACCAGTCGATCAATCTGGAAATGCTTAGGCTATGTTCAGCAGTGGACGTCCTGTCACTGTGGCTGAAACGATTATTTTCTTATGATTATGATTGATTAAAATTAAACATACAGGTCAGGTAAGCATGCCACCAGCCATGCCAGATTATTTATTGTGTACAGTCGGTCATACAAAAATTCGGGAAGATCGCCAAATCGCAACCATCTGACAACCCTAGCTGCGCTCGAAATTCTGAGAGGGTCTCGCCTCTCCTCTGCCTTTATTTGTATGAAAATAAGACAAAACTCGGCCGTCTGTCCTCGGAGCTCTAAACAAGTGGACGGGAATAATTAACAGCGCTCTCTGCACTTGTAGTGCACTGTGAATGGCATTGTAATAACCTTTTTGTAAGCTCTTTCTAGTTTCGTGAATGCTTATGCATTCACTTATGTGAATTGTATGATAAAATGCAAATGCATTCGAGATTGCATTCAGTTGTTAGAAGGTCATGTTCAATATTTCTCATTTTTAAAGCAAACTGTCGATCTTTTAGTAACTTACTAAAAATACTTTGCGAAGAGTATTAATGGTAAAAATTTGTGAACAGTGAATATTGGCTAGAACAATTGATAGGTCATACAAAAGTATATTTTAACCGTTTAACGATTAACTAATCTAATCTTATTACATATGTCCTATTATTTAGAGGCTATACAATAAAACACTCTACAATTTAAAATATATAAAGTTATTTTGTATTAGTAAGAAGAAACGGCAAAAGAATCAGTGTAACCTGAAAAACTAATTAAGCTTCTTTCAGTCCGCATCTGTTTCAAAATACAAATTGAAAAACTTTAATGAAAAAACCTTCAGAGACGATTTCATACAATCTTATCTGAAAGAAAACTACTTGTAAAAGTTTTACGCGAAACCTTTCACCGATATACCTATTCCGGAAAGTTTTCAGATATCGCCCTATTTTTTCATACTAGCTTTGCAAAATTCTATTGTTTTGCGAATAGAATTAAATTATCTACCTATTACATTGATTTTAGTCGCAAAACAATATTTCATAGTTTTTTAACAAGTTTATCACATATCGTTTGTTGGCATAATTTAAAACATAAAAATTAAGGACTTTAAAATAAAGGACTGTCTAAGCTTATCCTTGCGTTATAAGATAAACTTGTGTGCTTTATTTTTCATTCGCCTTCAGGCCGAGGTAATCCAACTTTCTACATAAATAAATAAATACAAATCGTAGAGTATACGTAAAAATAACGAGGATTTTAAAACGTGCGACGCCAAAGTAAGTAACGTATAAATTTTAATGCGCACCTTAGCACGTAAATTGTGAGTTACACTCGCGTCTCTTCTGCGGCTGTACGTGACTTTATTTATTCTATGTATGTAGGTACTTTATTTTGTTTATTTTAAATTATACTGGATGAAGTAACAAAATTGTGTAAGCTTTGGATTTGTAACGCCAAAAATATAACATTAGTTTTATTTATAAAGCCTTAGAGGTTTTAAAACAAATACAAGGGTTTGCTATTAAATCACAAGTCAAAGTAAATATTGTATCTGTCTATTATGTTTGCTGAAAGTAAAGATTACAGATATTTTAACAAAGATAAAAAGGTGAAGAAATATTCAGTTTTGATATTTTTGACTAATGTTAAAACCGCCAGAGTTTTTCAAATAATTTTTATTTTAGTTTGAGTAGTAACTCTATGTCTAATTTTTTTTTAATAACTAATGTTAAAATGTCNACAAACTTTATAAAACGAAATAACTATGAAACAACTATGAAACAAAAAACGAAACAATTATTTACAGCTATAAGTTTCTATTCGGGGCCGTCCGTCGTGCACAATATTAGTTGGGATGTATTCAACGCAAATTTGTAATTGTGTGGCAATGGCTTATTTTGAGGTGAAATGCACACAAAGATAAACATTCTAGTTGCAAAATCGGCCCTATTGCAAAGACATAAGGCGTTACAGTGTTAAGCTTAATGTACTGTCGTCTGTACAGTATGTTTGTATTGTACGGCACTTTAGATTAAACATTTGTGTTGCAAATACAGCTCTATTAGAAGTGAATAAGACGCTACTGTGCTAAGTGAACTAGAGTTTGAAACTTAGGAATCCAACAATCAAACTGTGTTTATGCTCTGAATCGAGACTACATAAATAAATAATTTGAACCGTATACAGTAGTATCATACGTCGATCTGGTTGTTTTACAGTCGTAAAAATTTAAAAGTTCAATCTCAAACAGCTTCAAATCTTGACTTACGCATTGCGGACATGCGACCTTTACATCAAAAGCACGTGCAACATTACCGCAGCGGCGAATTTGATCAGTGCAGTGATGTGTACTCGATTAAAGCTCTATCGATATGTGTGNTTGGCGCGCGCGATCCTTCGCGCACGGTCGGATTTCGTCGACGACGCTCTTGCTGCGTCGTCGTGCTGCCGTTGCGACGACGGTGCTGGCGGTGGTGGTGGCGCCTCCGACGGGGAGCCGGGCGGCTCGATATGCCGCACCGGTTCCGGCGCTGACGGCCTCGGGGCCGCCACTGACTGTGACGCGGTCGCGGGAGCGCTCTCCTCAGGGCGCTCCTGTGCCTCGATCGGCTCCGCGGGTCTGCCTCTACTCCGAGTCACCGGCATTGTACTACGCTCCCCTTGCTTCCGGTTATGAAGCCGATGAAACTCCCCACTCGCTTTTGCTGCCGAAGTGTCCGATCCGGCTCCGAATGGACCAATGTNTAAGTTGAATAATGTATCTTTTATTATATACCATGGACATTAGCAAAAACAAAAGAAAACTATGTGTAAAATGGGATTGAAAAAAACTGGTCCAAATTGGCGGACTCTCCCTTACTTATCGATTGGAAGTTAATAAAATAAAAGTCATGACTGATTTATGAGGTGGTAAGATGAGGGTAGCGCGTGCGTAAAAAAATAGATGTGACATTTAACCCTAAGCATTTAACTAAATTACGTAGGGCAAGTAATTTCCTAAAGATAAATTGTTATTTCTAAATGGCTACTACTTACTTAGACCCGCATAAGAATTTAACAAATAAGTAAGTAAAAAACTTACGGTTAAGAATGTAATATTTTTGTGGTAAAACTATGCGGGTGGAAACAATAAAACACTGGTAATAAAAGTACCTAAGTAGCAATGCTTTTGTGTCTGTTATTTTTACACATACAAAAGATCAGATTTAATATCCTACCAGAGCTCTCAGTAACTAAAAATATCAACCGTTTCAACTGATTTCAATTCAACCTTATGTCGTTATGATAGAATTAGCGTCCCCCATGGATTTCTACATTTCTACAACGACCGGCCATACTATTATACTTAGAACTTCACCAGATCGTCGGTCTATCAAGTGGGAGGCTTGCCTACACAGCGTTTTCCGGACCATATAAAAATAGCTTTATACAACATACCAGAAACATAGTTCCTGTTGGGCAGCAGATGCTGCCTCCTAGACCTGAAGCCGAGCAGTCCCAGCAGGAAGCAGGTAAAGCCTGACAGCACTCCGAAGTCAAGGTAGTAAACGCGGCCCATCTGGAAATAAATAAGATAGAACATCATCATCATCATTTAGGTCATTTAATCTCCACTGCAGGACCACGACCCTCTATAATTTACCAGAGGCAAATGGAGGATTTGGCCCACTCTTCCCATACAGGCCAGACGGATTAGGACAGGAGATAGAACATAAACATAACTAAAAGTGTGCCACCCAAGTCTTCGCTTCTTAGGTAGTAAGATGGTAGAACTGAGCCATAGCTTACTAGAAACTTTTAAGCGATCAGCAAGACTCGATTTAGTTCCGATAATTTTGTCACTGGAATTACGAGTGAGTGAATGTGAACTTTTGTAAATAACTGATATTGCACAAGTAAATACTTGTACCTACATAATATTTATTACAACGTTATAAAGTTAATTCGGTCGTCGGTATTTTCATTGCGCCTTACATTTTGATCCAGGCAAATCTACATTTTTACGTCGAAACAACCTTTTATAATATACTCAACATTAGGCGTTTAAATATATTTTTTTAAACTAAGTAAGTAGGTATAAGCTGGTGGTTCTCTTACCGTATACATCATGTTGAAGCTCAAGCCAGTGGTCAGGGCTCCACACAGGGTCAGCATGAGAGCAGCGATGGTGAGCGGCGCCGCAGACGTGGGCTTCAAGCTCGTGAACGATTTGTAAGTCTCCTCAGAGTAAACTGAGGGTGGGGAGGCGACTCTGAAATTATTTATTTATTTATTTAAGGCTCACAAAACAAGTTACAGTCATATTCAGGCACAGATAATATTCCATAGATTAATCTAAACCGCAACTCTAAACATGTGTGCACAGAATGAATTGAAAATGATGAAATAAAGAGGGTAAGTAGTGTTAGTTTAACTTATTTTATGCTTAGTATTTAATTATTAAGAAATTAATTAACCATCATTATCTTGATTGAAGGAATACTTCCGATTTTATTATATTGTTGTTGTGCGAAATAATAAATGGCCTACTAAGACCAAATTCTACGTACCTACACTCTAAACTAGAAACCTAGAACAAAGCTAATTATATTTTAATGATCATCATCATTTATTCATAGGAACTGCTGAACATGGGCCTCCCCCCAATCACCAATGTTTACAAACTTAATAGAATCAAGAATCGAACCCAAGAGAAAACGCTTCTTTTGCACTGGGTCCACTAGCCATTCGATCGACAATATTATTAGCGCACAAACAAGGGGTCAGAAATGCGTACGTCCACCCTTTGTTTACTTCGCATGTACACAACATAAAATAATAATACTCATTAGGGTTCCGTACCCTAAAGGTTGGCAACGGAGTCCGTAAATGCCTCCGCATCTAACAGCTGAAAATTAGTACTTACCTACTTAGCTGACATTTATAAGGAATGTAAGTATAGAAGATGACCCAAACAGAACTGTCCCACCAAACTCATTGACAGGGGGACGCCACCATCGTTCTAAAGTTTCCAACATGGCAAAAATTGGAACCAGCGATCCGGTATTGACGGTGGCGCCCCGCTGTCAATGTCACGGATAGGACAGTTCAGTATATTGGGTCTTTATTTTTGACTATAAAATATTTTATTTAAAGTTTTTTAACTTACTGCAGTTCCTATAAACCTACATACGATAGTGCAACACGTCTTGTTACAATTGGAATAAGGTTGTGGGTGTCACCTGGTGTCACGCACGAACTATTTGACCCTGACTGTACGGAACCCTTCGTCTGCAATTTCGACTCGCACTTGGCCAGTTTTCCCCCTGTTAACTGCATGCTCAAAAACAATAATAATTCCGCGTACGGCAGGTGTGGTGAACATGGTGTTGTAGTTACGAAAAATTTAGTTTTTATTAACAATTTATTATGGGAGCCATTATGCACACGCGTTTCAATTTGATTAAGGCCGGGTAGCAGAGAAAATGGCGAAAATGAGGTTTTCATTTTTCATTTTTGAGGTACTAAACAGTCAAATTAAAGGCTAAGATTTTTATTGGGCATAGTTGAGGATATTTTCTAGGGCTATTAACGGATGGAAACACGATTTGATGAAGTTGACTCGATAGAATAAATTCCCAAAGTTACCTCTATTCGTTTTCTATTTATGGTTTTATTTTTAAAATAAGCGATTTGAGATTCTAAATCTTTTACTAAACTAAAGTTCAGAAATAACTTGAGGGCTTTTAACGGATGAAATTTTTATATTGCGTCTTATTTAGTTACTATGTTAAAAAATGTGGAAAAAATCGTCCATGACGGCTTGGACAATCTCAATCAGTCGCGCGGTGGCGCTTACGGAGGACGGACGCGTGTCAGTTTTTTGGCCGTGACAGTTCGCGATTTGTCAATATTTTTGACAATGATGACTTTGATGAGTCACAGTATAATAATATCAGTGTTACTGGAGAAAGCTTAAATTTTTGATAATTAAGAATTATAAATGGCAATGCCAGATTTTGTATGGAAAGTGGCGTCTTTTTTTTTTCGCGCGGCCATCGACCAAACTTTGTTTTTTGATTACAAAATAGTGTAATAAACCAAACTTACTAAGGCATGTATACCTCTAAACTCAGTCTGAACTGAGTTACGAGCATTAGAAGTTTGATGATTTTCATACTAGATTTGCTTTTTGTGCGCAAGTTTTGTAAGAAATTGCAACAAAATAATGCGCTATTTTTTTATTGCGCTGATTCTGCTCCATACTGATATCTGGAGCCTTTAATGGATGGTGTTGTTTGTTTACACATACAATGTCACTATTTTGTTGCAATTTCTTACAAAACTTTGCGCGCAAAAAGCAAATCTAGTATGAAAATCATCAAATTTCTAATGCTCGTATCTCAGTTCAGACTGAGTTTAGAGGTATACATGCCATAGTAAGTTTGGTTTATTACACTATTTTGTAATCAAAAATCAAAGTTTGGTCGATGGCCGCGCGAAAAAAAAAGACGCCAATTTCCGGCATTGTCTTTTTGTCTACCTATTGAAATTTAAATCGTTCGCATCCTTTTGAACGAAGACTCTACTCATGATACATAGTACATTCCTCAAATATGAGACAAAACCAATGAGTTAAAATTACATTTTAATAGTACCTACATACAATCGTCTTACACTCTTTAGAAGAGCACACTGACACAAAGAAATAATAAAAAATACTGTGTAAAGTCTGTAGCTAAAGGTCTAAGCTGTAAGATAGAAGAATCTTCTAGCCAAAAAGATGGCAGATGCAGCAAATGTTAACGGATTTAAAACTGGAGTTCATATGACTCCTTGTAGACTTGAGTCTCTAGAGCGTCCCTTCCTCCACCATGCGTAAGAATGTTTCAAAAATACTGTCTAAGGTCTGTAGCTAAAGGTCTAAGCTGCAAGATAAAATAATCTTCTAGCCAATAACTGTAAAACTATAATTTGAACGAATTTGGCTATTAGTGGACAAATTTCTGCTCACGATGGACTAATTATCTGCTATTCCCTCGACTCTCTAAAGCACAACATTTATAAAATTTTGCTGCGGTAATGCACTCCAGGTAACCGTGTGTGATGCTCATTGCTCATAGTGATTTTCGATACAGAGCCCCGTACATACGTTATACATAAATTATGGAAAGAAAACACCCAGACCAATACAAACAAATATGTATGCAATTTTAGTATGATATTTTTATTTATTAATAAACAAAAAGACTGAACAAAATTGATGCGTGTACTGATTAATGTAATTAACCACATGCAAAGCTTTGTGAATTGCAACAACTATAATTTATTATCCAAGCTCTAAATAATCGCTACTACGAGTAACTGATCATAAAATGTTTTTCCAATCGCTCAAGCTCTGTAGATCCTCGGGCATCTACTGATAGGTCGGGTGACGTAATCTTGAAATTCTTTTAGCCGGCGCGGAACTTCCGGAAGGTCGGGTGACGCCACGCCTCTTTGAACCGTGTTTACTTTGGCAGTTATCCCAACTAATATTATAAATGCGAAAGTAACTCTGTCTGTCTGTCTGTCTGTCTGTCTGTCTGTCTGTTACGCTTTCCCGCTTAAACCTCGCAACCGATTTTGTTATTTTTTTTTATTTTTTTTTATTTTTTTAAAATTCCACGCGGGCGAAGCCGCGGGCGGAAAGCTAGTATTCTATATTTATTCGATTCTAAAATATATTCCCAAAAATTTTGAAAGTGGTTTTAATTTGTATCACTTGAATATGATTTGTATTAGAAAGTGCTGTGAGTGTGACGCCTGAACGGAAGGAAGTCAACCTAACCTAACCAACTGCGTATTTCTATACTGTGTAGCCGCGAGAGCTCTTTGGCGCGCTGTCTTCGGCGAAGTATTGCGCGCGCAGATTTTGACAGCGCGAAATACCTACTTTGGCAGAAATACCAAGCCTTAAAATAAAAAATTATAATAAAAATAAACTTTTTTAAAAACAAGCTTTTATTCTGAATTTCGAAAGTTTGTATCGCGCATGGAATTTATTCCTCTTTTTCTCTGTTTGCGCTACAAGCTTTCGAAATTCAGAATAAAAGCTTGTTTTTAAAAAAGTTTATTTTTATTATAATTTTATTTTACACTTTTAAGTTATATCTTAATCTCAGGACCCTGGACGTTATCTAACACTAAAGTGCTCGAAAAGACAAATCCAATGAACCCAAACTCGATGAGTTTCCGCCGTTTTGTTTAGGAGTTCCTATGGCCACCTCCCGACTCCATCATCAGACCAGCTCAATGGTACCATAATATTGCATTGTCATCGGACTTAAACATGTATGCAAAATTTCAGCTCAATAGGAAACCGGGAAGTGGGTCAATTTTAAGTTGCAAGATTTGACGACAGACACCAGACATGTGAAAGTAATAAAAAGCTTGTAATAAAACATAAAGAGAGAATCTTGGGACTAGTCCCAAACTAAGCAAAGCTTGTACTATGGGTACTAGTAGGTAATCAGCTATAATATTTTGGCTTACTATCTTAATTTTAGGACTGTAGTCATATAGAGGTCTACAGTATAAGTTAGTTAAAAGTTTAAAAATTGAAAATAACTTGAAAAAATTTAACTGCCTAAGGGGGGAATTGAACCCACGACCTTTCGCTTGCCGAGCGACTGCTCTTTCATCTGAGCTACTTAGACACTGTTAGTTAGTTTGGTACTTTTAAAGTTACTTTGGAAAACTATGGTTTCAAAATTGTTGTAGCTACAAAAATCTAATAGGTAGATAGTTCACTTTTTAGTGCACACTTCACAAAACTGATTCGTCATGAAAGAAATTACTTATGTTAAAACGGTACGAATTATGTCTTATCGCTAGGAAGCGATTAGAAATAGAAAGTAGGTACCTATTTATTTGTCACACAATTTGTAAGAGAGAGAGAGAGAGAGAGCTGTTGTGAGTCACAACAGCTTTCAGTTTACGACAGTGGTATAAAAAACGTCTTGATCAAACAGTATCTAACAGTTATGGAATTGTAAACCTTATAATGAAAGTTTTAACTTACCTTGGAGTAATAACAGCAGTCGTCTTCTTATCTTTCAAATCCCTCCCTCTCCTGTCGTAATCTCTCCTGCTCTCCCGGCTGGCGTCTCTCCTATCCATCTCCAAACTCCTATCCCGACTCTTCTCCCTAAAGCTCGTCACGAAAACATCCTGTCTTTCAAACTCTGGCAAACCGTAATTCAGTTTTTGCTGTGCTTTGGGAGATATTGGAGAGGTAGTCGCACTACCCCTGGATATAGTCAAGTTGGCGCAGGATTTGGAAGGTGTAACTCCTTGAGTAGGGGTACTGGAGACGATTTTCTTTGGAGTCCCAGCTCTGTTTGGACTGTCCATCGATTTGTTAGGAGTTATCCTCACAGAAGGTTGGCTTGCGTAGCTTTTTAGCTTCCTTGGCGTGGATAACAGCTCGTGAAGCTTCTGAGTGGCTATTAAGTTCTTTTTACTCATCATGGGTGATGTGAACGTCACACTCGGCCTCCTCACCGGTTCATCATCTTCAGATGGGACTATTGCGTATCTAAGCGTCTTTCCATTGACTGTTTTCACAATTTCCGTTGGTATTTCCTTCATTTCGTTGTCATCTGGTCCATCCACGTTGTATTCTTCGATATCTGCTACATCAGCTTCGACGATTCTCTTTTTAGTCGGAGAGTAGTCGACTAAGTCGTCAAAATCATCGTCTATGACTTCGTATCGATGTTTAAGTCTGCTGTCTTCTAAACCATTATCACTCTCAGCATTTCTGTCATATCTTGAACTTCTTTGTTGCTTCAGTTGGGCCATTTCCAAATCCTCGCTTCTGGTTCTACATCTGATGGCAGAACGAGTTGGTTTGCACACCAACGAGGCTTGCCTATGGAAGCTCCTATTCTGGAACTTTGGAGGTTTCGGAGGCAGCTCTGGGGGGTCATCCCGCATTCTTCCAGCAGGGGATATTCTTAACGGATTATCAGAGATGTCTGTCCTCAGAATCCTGTTCGACTCCATCTTCCTAGGCGAATTCGCTCCTAAAGGAGGCATTCTTTGCCTTTCGGGACTCCGAATTCTTGTCATACATGATTTCTGGAATACCACTTCACTTTGCGCGCAAAATGCTGGGTTCGAATAATATTTGTACACTATTTTAGGTGACTCCATTGTAAGCGTATGATTTCCCCTGCCTCACGTCTTATGACCTGCTCGTTAGACCATATCTCCTTTCTTGAGGGTGCTCCTTAAACCGTAACTTATTCTTATTCTTCTATCACTACAGTTCTATGAACCTAAACTATTTTAAATTCACGTATTAACACTTGTATGCAAACACTATTTACAAAACGTCCGTTCACAGTGAAAACTGATCAATAATTTAAAATCTATGACTATTTTTGGTTAAAATTACAGAAGCGTGTTTATGGTTTGACGGTTAGTCATCAACTGTCGTGGAATCCCTTTTGAAAAAAGAAGTTAGGGTCGGAAACGGCGTCTGCGCACCCTTGCATACGGCACGCGCTATTCAAAATTCGAATTTAACAAGCAAACTACAATTTTAGAACCAAGTCCTATACTTTTAAGGATCAATTTGGTTTGTAGCAGCAATTTTTCCCTTATCTGTTTTTAAAGGCGCGAAGTTATTGAAAAGCTTGCTGTTTGAAAGCTTATCGCCTTAACTTTAGGGTTGAAATTGACTTGTTTTTTATACTTTGTGCAATTATTGAATGAAGTGAATGGAAAAGTAGTTTTTATTAAGGGCGAAGACCAGAGGGCTTGAAGAATTCATAGAATAACGACTCTTGCGCCGGCTTTGAAAGATATCTACTGGTAAAATTGTTATTTTGTGAAATGCTATCTATCCTTATGAAACTTGAAACTCGAAAGTCAAAGGCAACGTCTTCAAAACGAAAAGTGTGGAAAACCTAAAATTCCAGCACTCTTAAAAAATAACATGGCAAGATTTTGTTTTAATTAAAAAATTTTGTACACATGAGGTACTAAAAGTTATAGAAAATAATAAAAGGTGAATACCCACTTTTCGTTTTGAAGAACGCATAATTATCTGCGACAGATAGATTGTGAACACACTTCATTGTACCTACTTAAGTACACAACACAAAACAAGAAAATAAAAAGAAATAATTTATAGGCGATCTTATCGCTATAAAGCGATTTCTGCCAGACAGCCAGGAGGACCTCACATAAAGGTAGCAAGAAGGCTGGATGCAGGTTATGTCAGTATGCAAATCTTTGAGGGAGGCCTATGTTCAGCAGTGGACGTCCTATGGCTGATAATATGATCATGATGAACCTAGCTAGGGGATAGTATTTTAGAACAGGTTTAAGGGAAACTGGTCATAGTAAGTCGACTTTCATTTCTATAAGTATTAAGTACGCTTTTAAGACACCCCGCAGAACAGACTTTTCATATTAATTTGTATGAAGAATCGGTCGATACCAAATTGATGTGTTGTGATGTGCGCAAATTAAGTGGCAGTGTGCAGGGCACATAGCTCGTAGAGCTGACGGCCGCTGGGGCAGGAAAGTTCTTGAGTGGCGACCACGATCCGAAGACGTAGCGTGGGCAGGCCTCCCACTAGGTGGACCGACGATCTGGTGAAGGTCGCTGGAGGCGCCTGGATGCGAGCGGCGCAGGACCGGTCTTTGTGGAAATCCTTGGGGGAGACCTTTGTCCAGCAGTGGACGTCTTTCGGCTGATACGAACGAACGATGTGCGCAGCGACAAAAAGTCTGTGGTCTGTGGCTAGGCTAAAAGGTCTTTGTCCAGCAATGGACGTCCTTTGGCTGAAGGAAGAGCTATCACCAATTTCACGACCAAAACAACGGATCACCGTTGACCCCACACCTGCGCATCTGTCTCGCTCGCACGCTGCGCACGCGCGCGTTAACGGTCGCGCACAGCTGCCGCCGCGACAGCTGCGGGCAGGGGTGGATAACATTTTAACTGACAAAGTTCATTGCTGAAAATGCAAGACTATCCTTTCCAAGATAATTTAACGGATTTTAATTTTGAAAGGAATAGGAGTTTAAAAAAAAAATTTATAAACCTCGATATAATTTTTGAAGACCTATCCATAGATAACACGTATGTGTTTGATAAAAAAAAATTGAGTTTCAGTTGTAAGTATGGGGAGCCCCCAATATTTATTATTATTTTTTTATTTTTGCATCAAAATCTTAATGCGGTTCAAGGAATACATCTACCTACCAAGTTTCAACAGTATAGCTCTTATAGTTTCGGAAAAAAATAGCTGTGACATACGGACGGACGGACGGAAAGACGGACAGACAGACATGACGAATCTATAAGGGTTCCGTTTTTTGCCATTTGGCTACGGAACCCTAAAAAGGGGTTCATTGAATTTAGTAAAGATTATTTTCATGTAATCCAAAATCAGAAATAAATATGGAGTCCGCACAATTAAATTGCAAATCGTTTGCTTTTATGGAGCCTTTATTTACATGTGTCATAATTTGGGCGAGTTATGCTTTCGGTTAGGAAGAACCTACGTTTAGGCAGTGAAAATAATGCGATTTCGTCTTCTTTTAACACAGCGAATACAATATTTGACGAAATCTATATATAAAAAGAAATTCGTGTTAGTTACTCCACTTATAACTCAAGAACGGCTGAACCGATTTAGCTGAAAATTGTCAGGAAGGTAGTTTAGAGCCAGGAGAAGGACATAGGATACTTTTTATCCCGTTAAAATTTAAAAAAAAAGTCTGCTTATTTATTGTCATTAAGGCGGAACAAAGTTCGCCGGGTCAACTAGTATAACATAAATTTTATTAAAATTCAAGTTAATTTTTATTTTGCAGGAAAAGGAAAAACAGTATGCCACATTACTCCGATTTTAAATAAAATACGATAATTAATATTTTTTATTAACTACTAAACTAACTATGATGATTAACAAACAACATTAATCGAGTTTATTTCTTTTTTCCAAAAGGTTGGCGACCCCTACCTGCGCGTGCGCCTATCACCCGCATACGATATTGGCATTATGATCCGTGTGTACGAAAATCGATAAACCCGACCTTGAAATGGAATGTTATGTAATTTACTAGCTTTTTCCCGCGACTTCACCCGCCTGAAGCACCGTATCAGTCGCAAACAGGCCAAAAATTAGCAATATTTTATTTACGCTACTAGCTATGCACATTAATAATTTAAACTATTGATGTTTTAATATAGCTAATATCTTCGTAAAACATAAGCCTCTTTTTGAGCAAGCGGCGAAGGGAAGCGATTTTTATTTACGAAACCTTTTTAACTTTTTATTTGCGTTGGTAAATCAACATACTTATTCATCGTATACTCATTTTAAATAGAAATGTAGGTAGGTACACGTTCACCAAAAAGTAGCGAACAAGATTTTGCACCTACCTTCAAACCATAATAAAATATAATGAAACTTATCGCTCTAGCCACTATTTCAACTCACTATTGTCCACATAACCCACTCAAATTCTGCCTCACCACTCTCCATTTTCTACGACCAAAATGACTCCTCCGATCAAGAAGAACAAAACGCGCTCGTCCCGAGCTGGTCTCCAGTTCCCAGTTGGGAGGATACACAAGATCTTACGGAAGGGGAACTTCGCCCCTCGAATCGGGAGCGGAGCCCCCATCTACTTGGCAGCAGCATTGGAATATTTAGCAGCAGAAATACTGGAGCTGGCAGCAGACGCGGCAAGAGACACGAAGAAAAGCAGGGTGGTGCCTCGCCACATCCTGTTCGCGATCAGAAATGATGAGGAGCTGAATCGGATGCTGTCAGGAGTCACCATCTCGCAAGGAGGAGTCGTACCATCGATCCAGCCGGTGCTGCTGCCCAAGAAAACCATGAAGTCGAGTTAGAGAAGATCACGAAGACAAGAATGAGATTTCAGATTACAATCAAGGAGATTTTAAATCAAGATGATTGATTATTTTCAATCAAGATGATTGGGTGATTATTTTTGATGACGGTCGAATAAATGACCTGATTGACAAAGTCCTTTTCAGGACTGCAGATTATCACTGTTTCTGGAATGACGAATATAAACATGTTCATCTGTTAACCTGGTTACTGTTTTAGAGCATAAATAGTCGTTTTCATACTTAGCTTTTGTGAAGGTTTGGCTACTTCCTTTTTTAGCTACCCACATGTTTTTTACTTTGTAACCGTCACAGTCACAGCAGTATTTATTACTACAAAAGTCAATTCGGTCTTTCGAAAGAAACAAACGATTTTGCAGCCCTGAAAAGGGCTTTGTCAGTTAAAATCTTCGCTTTCGCTGCGTCAGTACAGTACTACCACGTTACGCCCTCTCCCCTCTCACTCTGCGAGCCAGCTGTATATCCTTCGGCATTATGGTCACTCTTTTCGCGTGAATCGCACAGAGGTTGGTGTCCTCAAAGAGTCCAACCAGGTACGCCTCACTTGCCTCCTGCAACGCCATGACAGCCGAGCTCTGGAATCGAAGATCCGTCTTGAAATCCTGAGCTATTTCTCTAACCAATCTTTGGAAGGGAAGTTTTCTGATTAGAAGCTCCGTGCTTTTTTGATATCGTCTAATTTCTCGCAAAGCAACGGTCCCTGGGCGGTATCTGTGAGGTTTCTTCACGCCTCCAGTGGCTGGAGCGCTTTTTCTGGCAGCTTTGGTGGCCAGCTGCTTTCTAGGCGCCTTCCCACCGGTGGACTTGCGAGCGGTCTGCTTTGTACGGGCCATTTTGTGGTACTGTGCCGAGTGGGATGTGCCACGGTGTATTTATAGACGAGGTATTTTTTATAACGAGTTGGTTGAGGGTAGTAAGTAGTTGGTTGTTTTGGATATACCCACATTTTTTGGTTAGCTCTGGTTAGGATTTGTGTGGGTAAGAAAAAAAAGTAATAGATATAAATACCCACATTTCTTAAAATGTGATTCGTTGAATGTATTGTGCAGTTGGTTTGGTTGCAGATATTTACTAGTACATATAAATAAATTAGAATCAAATACTGTTTTCGGTTTTCTATGTATGGCTACGTTTTCAATACTATGAGTAATAAAGTATGGAAGATTTATCAACTGAACAACAATAACGCAATAAAACTAACGATAACCGATAATATTAAGACTAAAGGCATCGTCAAAACGAATACTTTAATACCTAGTAAGTACCTAATACAACTAGGTAAGTAATTTACTTTTCACTATAGTTTACTTGAAAATTTGCAAATTAAGCTTGAACTTTATCTAATACCTAATAAATTAATTACCTACATGTACCTACCTATAGAAAACACCCAGAACAAAAAAAAAAGATAATTAAGTAGTTTACTTTTCTACTAAACATTATAAAAAAGCGTTGAATTGAGCTCTGTGATTGGTTCGTGTGTCACCCTGTGCGTCCTCATAGTAATGTTTGTGAATACCGGCGATAATATTATGTGTTAAATTTAAAATTCACGGATAAAAAGGAGTCTGAATTCGACTATTCGTCCAGAAACAAGAAAATGTTCAGTCCTGAAAAGGACTTTGTCAGTACTTTTGATTAAAACAACAAAACAATCAACAAAATATTTATTATTATTAAAAAATCAACCTCCAAATCCGTAAATCGTTCGCCCTTGCCTCTTCAACGCGTATACCACATCCATAGCGGTCACAGTTTTCCTTTTGGCATGTTCTGTGTATGTCACTGCATCACGAATGACATTCTCCAAAAAAACCTTCAGCACGCCTCTAGTTTCTTCGTAAATTAGGCCAGATATTCGTTTCACGCCGCCTCGTCTCGCCAATCTTCTGATAGCAGGTTTGGTAATGCCTTGGATATTGTCCCTCAAGACTTTTCGGTGACGTTTCGCGCCTCCTTTACCAAGCCCCTTCCCGCCTTTTCCGCGACCTGTCATTTTGTTTTTTTTTAGGTATGTGGTTACGGCGCGGAGAACGAATTACAAATGGCGAGACCAGTGCTAGCCAGTCGATTTTTATACAGACTGTTTTTTTTATATTGAGGGTAGATTTAAGTTTGAGTTGGAAGATTAACTAAATGTTCTTGGATTTGGTTGATATTTTTGTTATTTAACGAAAACGTAGGGGCTTTTTCTTGAAAATAATTTACTTTTGTGACTGTGACAGAAAGCATGCGTGGCTTCTTTAAAAAACCGGGATAAAAACTATAGGATAGTTTTTAGCTTATCCCTGAGTCTCAAACTATCTCTGTACCATGTCGAACCTTAACTTCGAACTCCTCCTATGTTCTTCTGATTAATTTCGTTGCGGGTCCAATGACAGTTTAACTTCCCTCGGGACAAACTTGACCTTCACTGGTTGCGTTTTTATTGGCGGTCAAGCTGTAGATCCTGGCTACACAGGAGTTGCAGCGGTGGGAACGAAAAACTCTAAATCGCGCTAAATGAGTGAGGTAATAAACATCCATCCATCTACATATTCATCGATGGACTTTAATAATACATACTAAACTACTTAAGACACTTTTATATTAAACGAGTCACTATTTTAACGAAATTTATTAATCAAATAAATAATTCTTGGATCTATCCCACTTATTCTGTGAAAATGGATGGAGGACCTTTCATCCCCAAAGTAAAAAGTCGGCCGTTTGGTGTAGTGGTTCGAAACGGACTACTATTTCGGAGGTAGAGGGTTCGATTCCCGCACAGTACAAACATTTGTGTGCATGAACATAATAATATTTGTTTGTATTGGACTGGGTGTTTTCTATGTATAATAAGTATGTACTTATTACAAAAAAAAAGTATTTAAGTATGTTTATATCCGTTGTCTAGTACCCATATGCCATAGTACAAGCTTTGCTTAGTTTGGGACTAGAAGCGTAGTGTAAAATGTCCAAGGATATTTATTTAATTAAATACCAAAATTTTGTCTATCTGTGAACAAGCTGAATTTCAAGCTAATGAAGAAGTTAATCTGTGTGTAAAAGCTAGTGACCAAATTATCATCAATAAGTATTTATTTCATAAACGTGATTAGAATTTGCTAATTAAATGGTTTTACGTCACAAACTCTTATTTCAATTTAATGAAGGTAGACGACTCAACATTAACCACATCTATTCAACTACCGTCAAAACCAAAACAAAATATCAAAACCCTATTCTTATTGGCCAATAAAACATTTCCAAACCCCACTTAATTAAGCGTCCAGTTTCTATAAAAACAACTAAAAAACTCTTCATTTATTTTCCCATACACTTTATTTATGAAACAAAAACAAAATGGCGCCGACAGTGGCCCCGAAAAAGCCCGCGAAATCGATGCAGAAGCCGATCGAAAAACCGATCTCAAAATCAAAGAAAATAAAGAAGAAGAACTACCAGAGCTTCTCTATTTACATCTATAAGTTACTACGGTCCGTGACGCAGTCCAACTTGGGGATTTCAAGAAAAAGTATGCAGATTATGAACAATTTTGTCAACGATATGCTGGAAAAAATCGCGGTGGAGGCCTCAAGGATGGTGGTTCATGGGAAGAAGACCACCATGGGAAGCCAGGAGGTCCAGTCAGCTGTCAGATTGCTCCTACCAGGAGAACTGGCAAAACACGCGAATATCGAGGGCATAAAGGCGCTTAATATGTACCATACAAGTCACAGTCGTGATTCTAAAGAAAGTTGAAGTTGATGACGAAGGTTTTAATTGTTTATAATAAATAAATCGTGTTTTGATTATGCAGTTGATTTTAAAAACGATGCTCTTTTCAGAGCTGAAGATTTTCTTGTTTCTGGTCGATTGGCGATGTTGTAAACTAATCCTACTAATATTATAAATGCGAAAGTTTGGATGTCTGGATGGACGTTTGTTACTCTGTCACGCAAAAACTACTAAACGAATTTTAATGAAACTTTACAGTATTATTCTTTATAACCCAGAATAATAGCAATAATAGGCTATAATTTATGACGATTTGTGACAAACTAAATTTCACGCGGGTGAAGCCGCGGGCAAAAGCTAGTAAATAATAAAAAATCCCCTTAACTCCTCCAGCTAAACTAAATATAAAGCATGTATACCTACATTTAACATTATGTGTTAAGGAGTGGGTAATGGGATCATTTACATCTCCCATTATTTATTTGTTTAATTACCTGCAGAATAAAGACTTTCTATTCTTATTCATAATCATAAAATATTGTTATGCAAAATAAAAAAAATAATTAATTAAGTTCAAAAATATTTCAACATTTTTAACGCCCAATATTCCGGGTCATTATAGTTATTTTTCTATTTCCATCATTCTGTTCTACATATGTAACTGTTTTACCGCTTTTAATTAATTAATTAAATTAAAATTTAATTAATTAAAAGGAATTAGAATACACGAGCACTTTACAATAGTTTCCTTTATTTAAGTGCTAAAACGTTATTATGCCTTTCTGCCTCATCTAACAACAAAAATCTTTGAAATATTAAAACTGCTTTTAAAAAAAATCACAGCTCGCATTCATTAATATTATTTTGCAAAAGAGGGTAGCAATAAAATTACTGACTTTAGAAAGAGAGGAAACGCAATGTTTTTTCTCTATCCATCCCAATTTTAAAAGGGGTAGATCGAAAGAAAAAATTGCTCCTCCCTGCATTCCAACACCTCACTCGGCATGGGGTAGTTGGGGCACACTGAAAACCAGCGCCGTGGCCTTCGTCACCGTGGGCCACGGCATATGCTGAGTGGGGTCCCGTTGCAGTGGGCATCTTGTTGGTGAATGGGTGGCACTTCTCAGTTTACTCTTGTTTTTATTTTTTCTTCGTCCATTATTATGTGCCACTGTCATGTCTATGTAATTGCCTGTATTTGTGTGATGTCCATTGTAATAAATGTATCTTTCTTTCATACCAAAACGTCGGTTGACGTAAGATGTCTACGCTACAAATAATCGAAATAATCTTTTAATTCCTAGATAACAACAATTATCTATCAATCACTGATACCGTTCAGTTGAGGATCGTGATTTGTTGGCAGTGGCCTCCATTTTGTTTTGTGTTTGTTTTTAATTTAATTTGATTTTAATTTATTTTAAAATGAGGATAATCTGTGTGCCGTGTATGCAGGCTAGCAATGAAGATGCAGATTATTCTAAACAATTGGATAAAGAAATTAAAACGTGGATCAGACCGTATGATCAAGTAAGTTTTTATCTTTTTCAAGTGCGTGTAAAGATAAAGTTGTAGGTAATTTATTTATTTATTATTTAATTAGCTTATATCCGCGAATTTGTTGTGTAAAGTAAACTAGCTAGTGAAACATTTCATTAAAATCCGTTCAGTAGTTTTTGCATCATGAGGTAAACAACACATCACACATTCATCCATTCGTACTACAAACTCCCGCAATAGCAAAAGTGTTAGAATAAAAAAAATGTAGGTAGACAAACTTATCACCAAATAGGTAGGTGGAAGAAAAATTTTGAACAGCACATACTACCCACATCAAACATTACAAATAAAGGTATCAAATTGATTGAACAGTCAACAGTTTATGTATTTTTGTATCTTTTAAACGACATTTTGTACCCTTCCCTCGCCCAAATAATTTTAGCAGTTTTTTTAGTTGAGGGATTTCATCATTCAAATTTTCATGAGTCTAGGAAGCGCCATTTAACCGATGTTCCTTAAAATAAAGTAAGGTTTTTATTTATTTTTAGGCTATAAAACTTCTTTTACTTGGCACCGGAGAAAGTGGGAAGACAACCATAATCAAGCAAATGAAGATATTGCACGTTCAAGGATTCTCTCAAAGGTAATAATCATAAATGTACTAGGTTTATTTTATTAAAAGAAGAAGGGTAGATGTATCAAGTTCAATTAGTCGGTCATAGTGGAAATCCTTCGGGCAGTGGCTGAAACGTCATTTGGCTTAAAAGAACAAACAAACTAAAAAAAGAAACTCGAATCCCAGTCTAAATACAATAATTTAAACTTATCTTAACTTCAAGAGAGGTTGAACTTTTGGACTATACTTAGGTTCAAATCTGTCTGTGTGTCGATGTTTCTTTACGAGATCAAATCAGAAATGGGGATCCGTAAACGAACTAAGTCACTGACATAGCCCGACGGATTAGCAGCTGAAGTGGCAATGGGCAGGGCACATAGTACGCAGAACTGACGGCCGATGGGGCAGCAAGATTCTGGAGTGGAGGCCACGTACCGGAAAACGCAGCGTGAGACGACCTGATAAAGGTAGCGGGAAGGCGCTGGATGCAGGCCGCTACCAACCGTGCGATGTGGAAGTCATTGGGGGAGGCCTATGTTCAGCAGTGGACGTCCTATGGCTGAAGTGATGATGATGATGATGATGATGAAGGCTGGGTTGCACCATCTTACTTTAACTTTAACAAACTTCAAAGAAAAGTCTGTCAAACTCCATAAAAAATGCCGGTTATTGTTATAGTTACGGTTAAAGTAAGACGGTGTAACTCGGCCTTAGTTCATAGACATTTTTGTACATGATTCATACAAAAATTACTCAGGTTTTCTATGAATTATCAATGTAACAAAAATGTATTAAATTTTCTGCTGCTGCTACTGTGTAAAATATCCAAAGATTTATTATAATTTTCCAGTGAACGAGCAGATAAAGTGAAATACATTAGACACAACGTCCACGAGTCGATCCACGATATACTCTTCAACATGGCCCCCCTGGGCATCAAACTGCAGAACGCAAGGAACTACGACGCTTACAAGTTCATACTGCGATGCGGGACTGCTGGACCTCCCGAGTATAGTGAGGTAAGGAACCAGCAAAAAATATTTCACAAAATCACAAAACAATACCCAGCAAAAAATCCTGTAAAACTATCCCATCCGAAATACATTCCATGAGAAGAATGGCGGTGGTTGTATTCTACTCTGCCGGAATTGTATACAAGACTTGATGATGAATTAAATCTTTGTTGTCTGATACCGAAAAAACTTAATTAACAGGTGCTTTGGGAAGTAATCCTACTAATATCCTACTTCCTACTAATATTATAAATGCGAAAGTTTGCGTGGATGTTTGGATGTTTGTTACTCTTTCACGCAAAAACTACTGAACGGATTTTGATCCAACTGTACAGTATTATTGCTTATAACCCAGAATAACATTGTATTTATGACGATCTGTGACAAACTAAATTTCACGCGGTTGAAGCCGCGGGCAAAAGCTAGTGTAGAATAACTTTGACCCCTTTTTGATTTTGGCGAGGAATATTTTTGGAGTGTTTCATGATTTTCAGTGACTATTTTGTATTAACCGAAATCAACACGGGCAAAGCCGGGGGTACAAGCTAGTTCTTCATAAACTAATTGATATTTTACAGGACTATTACGACTTCGTGAGGTCCCTGTGGAAAGACGCCGGCGTGAGGGAGTGCTTTCGAAGATCAAATGAATACCAGCTCATCGAAAGCGCTGAATAGTAAGTATCATCATCATCCCTTTGCACTGGAGCGAAGTTGCATCTTAACTTCGAACTAAGGCCCAGAACAGACGGTGAAACGCAACTGCAACGAAACTGCAACTTTCTGATGATTCTGATCAATGAAACTGAATCTGAAAGTTTCAATCTGGCCGCGTCATGTGTGGTCTCTCAACGGACGCTATGGCAGAAACTTAGATGCAACTCAAAAGTAACTAGCAGTTGAAGTTACGTTGCAGTTGCGTTTCACCGTCTGTTCTGGGCCTAACTCCTATATGTTCTTCTGATTAATTTCGTTGCGGGTCCAATGACAGTTTAACTTTTCCGGGACAAACTTGACCTTCACTGGTTGGGTTATTGGCGGTCAAGCTGTAGCTACACGGGAGTTGCAGCGGTGGGAACGAGGGGTGGGAACTGGGAATAATTCCATATATTAACTGTCTCTAATCTTTTCTAATTTAAACCACTGAACCGATTCAGAAGTTTGGTATACTTAGATAGAGAGACATTTAGTTTGACATCCAGGGATAAAACTAAGGATAGTTTTTATCCCGGTCTTTCTGTGACAGATCGAAATTCACGCGTGCGAAGGTATTCTTAATATTTTCGTTTAATTTTTCAGTTTCCTAGATCGCATAGACCTCCTAGCAAAACCAGACTACGTGCCTTCTGATGCCGATATCCTTCGATGTCGTCAGAAAACCACTGGGATTCAGAAAATCGAGTTCAAAGTGAAGGTAGGCAAAAATATTGTTTAGTAAGTAACCCGTTCTTTCATCATGCTCATCATCATCTCAGCCATAGGACGTCCACTGCTGAACATAGGCCTCTCCCAATGCTTTCCATGTTGATCGATTGGTAGCGGCCTGCGTCCAGCGCTTCCCTGCTTCCGTTCTTTATCATGGGCCAATTTCAATAAAAATACATTTATAACGTGTGATAAACTGAATTAAACGCGTTAAAAGCTAGTATCATTTATCATCAGGCAGGAGCACGAGCTAGGGCATGTAATATCGGAAGGTTTTCAATTCCGATATTGGATTCCGATATTAGATCTCAATATCGGAATTCCGATATTAATATCGGAATTGAGTTCATGTGCTATAAAATTAATATTTGGTAATATTTTTACGTTATGGGCATCCATTGCATTTGGTTTTTTATGTGACAAGAGGCAAACGAGCAGACGGATCACCTGATAATGAATGGTTACTGATAATGAGCCTATTATATGGACTAGCAAATAATTAGTGTTTTTATAAAATCACAGGTATCAAACAAACTTTCACTCCTTCATTATATTACCCTGTTTTCGGTTAGGAGCTCGATTCTCGAGATTGTTGACAAGTACAGTCTAATTTTTTAGAAATCAGCAGAAATGTCATAAAAAATGGCCAACTGACATAAAAATATTTTTAGTCTGTGAACTAGTGATGCGACAAAACCTCTCGTTAATCGCGAAGTGAAATTATTGTAGTACTTGCGTATCATCGCCGGGTGATCGTCAAAATACTAAAAATATGCAACAAAGTCGCAACATTGAATGTGAACTGATTATGAAAGTTTAGAGAACAGGAAACAAACTGTATGCACAGATGTAATCAAAAAACACACTGGACAGTAAAACAATCAATGATATCCGTAAAGTTATTAAACTTCAAATAGTTGCAAAATTATTTTATTTTATTTACTTATGTAGGAAAATAAGCAATGGAACAATACGTAAGCATAATTGCATAAAAAAGTAAAATAATTTCGTTTAAATAAAACCGACTAAAAATTAAACTGACTCCGAAAAAGTATACACTAAAAGTCGAAAAATAATTTTACGTTATCTCCAATATTGTCGAAGTTATCGCTGGAAAACTAAACAAAGTATCGTATATTTTTTATTTAAAATTAATCAGTAATCGGAATAAGTGAATACTTAAAATAATATCGATTAAATTTACAGATTATTGTCTATGACTCACAGGTTACAGCACTGATGTGTCAGAGACAAGTCATAGACAATATGGCGATAACACATGATTTTAAACGACAAGTCTCACAAATTCACATCGTCCACGTATTTTGCTAAAATAATTTGTTTCAAAGATTGATTTCAAACTTGTTTAAACGTGAAAATAAAGTTGGTTTCATGGGCTTGTTAAATAATGTGTATGATATTATGAACACCTAAGTGATTATGGTGTAATTGTGTATGAAAGTGTTTGTTTACATCTCTGCTGGATTCTAAAAAATCAAGGTATAAGTACTATGTCTATCTCGGTAGGTAGGTAGTTAGATGCAATTTCGAGAAAGAGGTAAATCGTCGAATACGAAGACGAAAGTCTTCAATTAGTGTGTGTTACCAGTGATGATATACGGCTCGAAAACGTGGTCTTTGAATATAGGGCACAACGTGCTATGGAGAGGGATAAGCTTGGTGTTTCTTTACGAGATCTAATCAGAAATGAGGAGCTCCATAAACTAACTAAGGTCGCTGATATAGCCCGACGGATTAGCAAGCTGAAGTGGCAATGGGCAGGGCACATAGTACGCAGAACTGTCGGTCCATGAAAGTAAAATTAATGTTTGAAAGGGAGTTGAGATGTCGTTCTTTGTTGACCAAGTACCTATGGCAAATGCTAAAATTGATTTAGAACAAGTTAAATTAACCATAAATAGTAAAGTTAATAAAATATTTGCAGTGGAACAAAAAGTGATGGTGAGAGACATGAGAAAATCATTGGTATTTGCCAATCATGTACTTTGGGCTTTGTGGCAGGTTGTGGAGAGTTTAAACGCTTTGTTTAAAATCTCAATTAAAACATTTATCTGATTCCGATATTACGATATTGGGTCGCTCAATATCGGAATTGAAATATCGGATCTCGCAGTCCGAGATTCCGATATTACGAGATTCCGAGATTCCGATATTCATGCCCTAAGCACGACCCTTTCTAATTTACCAGAGGCAAATGGAGGATTTGGCCTACACTCCCCACGCTGGCCAGACGGGTTGGGGAGGCGAAAAGCTAGTATTTCATAGAATAAGCTTGATGTTTTTCTGATTCTAGGTGCCAAAATCAATGGCAGGTGGAGTCCAAGACTTCTGGATGTTCGACGTTGGAGGGCAGAGGGGCGAGAGGAAGAAATGGATACAAGTGAGTATCTTAAGCATCATTATTTAGACATTTAAGTATGCCCATTTTTACCATCAATCCCTAATTTTTAAGTTTTTTTTTATCCACTACGAGGAAGCTCTTGGCCTGTATCTCACCTGGTGGTAAGTGACGATCAGGCCGAAGCTGGAAGCGAGCTTCACCCGGAATCCTCAACCACGGAGGAACTGGCTATCTTACCTCTAACTGCCGTAACACAACAATACTGTTAACATTTTTGTTATGGCGACAGACTTAGATAAGATGGCGGTAGCTAGCCAGGTGGACTTAGAACAAGCCCTACCACCAACCAAACCGAACAGAAAAATCTGCCCTTACTGGTAATCGAACCCGGGACCTCTGCGTCTGAAGCAGGTGGTCTTACCACTAGACCACAGAGGCGGTTAATGAAGAGTTTATGCTTCAAGGTGTTCGAAGGCATCAACGCCATCTGGTTCGTGGTGGCATGCAGCGACTTCGACCAGACCCTGAGGGAAGACCAGACCCAGAACAGACTGAAGGAAGCGCTGGACTTGTTCGAAGACGTCTGGCAGAGCAGGTAAAGTGAAAGCCCGACAAAGAGGTTAAAAAAAAATAGAAATCCCGATGATTTCTTCGAAGCAGACATCAGCAGCTCTTAAAGTAAAGAATACAGGCGAACAGAAATATGAAGGGAAGCTAAATCTCCATTGAAACTTTTGAAAATTTTGAAGAAATGTACCGATCGTTAGATTTGGCCACAATACGTGATATTATGATGTCCAGACATACACATTTTAGCAGCAAAATCTAGGTCCCTGACTTAAATCACTCATCACGAAATCTCAGAAACTACAAGTGCTAGGAGTCTCAAATTTTGATTGGGGATCCTTTTAGAAAGTAGTAGGGGTAAAACGGGGTGCGCACGAAGTCGCGGGCGGTCGCTACTAGCACTTATTATAGTCCGGTCCCTGAGCACGTAGAATTTTGTCCAATGACACCAAGCTACCCATCCTTATCGCTCGCGCGTAATAATATTGCTGTTGAGCTCGCACACTCACTGCTGCCGCCCGTCGCAGTCGCGATAGCAATATAATTACGCGCGAGCAATAAGGATAGGTAGCTTGGGGTCATTGGACAAAATTCTACGTGATCCGCGACCAGACTTTAGCTACATAAGATATCAGTTCATGTCGTCGTTGTAACACTGCCTACCTATTTGTTATTATTATCCTCATCTCACCTACTTAACTTCATATATGTTTCACCTTTATCTTATACCACCATTATTTCGCAGGTTCCTAATCACAGCAGGCCTAATAGTGTTCCTGAACAAGCAAGACGTGTTGGAAAACAAAATCGCTCAAGGCCGCAACGTGGGAGATTATTTCCCCGATTACCACAACTACAAGCCCGACGCGGACGCGTTTACGAGGACCAAGCTGTTTATTAGGAGCATGTTTGCTGTAAGTTATTTAATTAATTAAGTTAATCTACCATCCTAGACTGCATCTTACTTAACACCAGGTACGATTGCGGTCAAATACCTTCCTTGTCCTGCATAAAAAAACTGGCTGTGACAGTGCTGTAATTTTCGTTAATAAAAGGTGCAGGACTAACCAGCTTGAGATTCGATGACACGGGTTCGAACCCCGCCGCAGCTCGACTATTGTGATGAGCCCACTCGAATTAAAACATAATTATTTTTATAAAAATAACACAAGGCCCGGATTTCACCAACGCGGAGTAGAGCGGAGCGGAGTGAAGAAGAGTTTTGAATTTAATAACCAATCAAACAGTATTTTTGCTTCTCCGCTCCGCACGAATCTTTTCCGCTCCGCTTTGGTAGAAACCGGGACTGAGACATCCTCTCGCGAAATCGCAATGTGGGACCAATCAACAATCCCAGTATTTACACTAATGTAAATACTGTTGTAACCTACTACTAATGTAAGTTGTTCATGCTAACATGAACAACTTTCGTCTTCGAATCGTTTGCGTATTCGACAGAATTTGATACTCAACCTTCGAATCAAACGATAACGTGACAATAAAATTTTGATTCTCAAAATAAATTTTGTGCAACCATTTCTCATACTAAGTTCAATTTACGACACGTTCACAAGGGTGCTGTAACTGTTGTAGTTTTCGTACTAAATCTTTTAATGGCGATTCGAATACGCAAACGATTCGAACTCGAAAGTTTTTCGTGCTAGCCGTACAGGAATAAAGTGGGATGTACACGATAAAATTAGAACAGCAATAAAATTATTTAGGAATAAGATTAGATACACAATAAATAAAAAGGAGTAAGTACTCACACGAAATCTTCTCTACAGGAAAAGACGACCCAAAAGCGCGAGCGCAAGAACGTCACGGCATCGGAACGGTTCCGCGTAGTCGAGGCCAGCCGTCCGCGCGAGTGCTACTTCCACTTCACAACGGCCACGGACACGGATAACGTGCGGACCGTGTTCCGGGACGTGCACCAGATCATACTCACGCATATACTCACTAACATCGGCGTTTATTGATGAATAGTAAAATATATTTGATACTTTTGAGACTGGCTTTTCTGTTGCGAACTATCTCTTTCCTACTAGAACTGCATGAAAAACACCATCACATAAATGGGCTGACAAAAGCTAGGTTTGCGATACTGGCCGCTCCGGACTTCGTCCTACGCGGTGCTCCAGCGTCGGACTGGCCATACAGTCGGGGTGGCATTTGCCAGCCGGGCCCCAGCCTGCGCGGGCCCCCAACGGCCTGGGTTGCGGGGCATGCGGCAACCGTAGCACAGGGGGCCCGCGCAGCGTGGACCCTGTGCTACGGTTGCCCGCGTGCATGGCTCGGAAACTATGCGTCGTACAAAAAAATTGTACAGTCATAATTTGTAGAAAATTGCTTTGCCTACAAATATGTTAATATAAATTTTTGCCTTAAATTAAAGATTGAAGAAGTTATAAGCAAAAAAAATCCTTTTTGCTTATGTATAACTTCTCTAATTTAATTTAGGACAAAAAGTTATGTAAACACAGGGCCTTCTTTAACCTACTAGGGGCCCTGGGCACTTACGGATCAAGGGGGCCCTTGTCATCTAGAAGAAGGTATTTTGAGACGGACAGACGGGGGCCCCCTCCGTCGCGGGGCCCTGAGCACGTGCCTAAAGTGCCCAGTGGGAAAGAGGGCTTTGACCATTTATGTTTCTTTCATGATGCCCTGGCCTTCATTGGTTGGATTTTTGGCAGTCAAGCAGTAGATACTCACATAGAAACCTGAACTATAGAACAAAGCTACAATACCGAACGGTGAAGATGTCAGACTGGCCGACTCGGGATCCAAGGAACACTGGTTTGAACCCCGCCGCCGCTGGACTATTGTGGGGAAACCACTCGTCACAAAAACATAATTTAGCTAAGCGCAACGCTCTCCACGGCATTGATGTTGAGATCAGGTCAACCTGATCTTCTGGCTGTTCCGCAACCACAATTACTTGGCCGACAAGCTGCACGAGCTCAACCCTTGCTGGGGCGACGATTTTTTATTATTTGTTGGCATTTTCTGAGTATTTTATGTATTTTTTTAGTATCGTCTGTTATTTAGCATTATTACTGTTTTTACAGGATACACCTCTTACTTTAAAAGTTATTACGTTTTCTTTACAATAAGTAATTGGAAGAAAAAAAAAATGTTGATTGGCTAGCTTTATATTATTATTTGTTATTAGTAAATACCTACTTATTATTTTACTTTATTTTAGTATTGTAATAAATTTTTTAAAGTTTGTTTATCTCAATTTGTGTATCTCAGTATTTTTCGATAGTATCCCATCACCATGATCTAGTCTCGGGCCTCGGGATTGCTATCAGCCACCCGGGCCCTTCCGGCCCAGTCCGACCCTGCGGTGCTCGGCCTTCGGCCTCGCAGATATTACACGGGGCGTTTTTCCTTGTCACTAGGCTCTAGTGCTTTTTTGATTGATCGTTGTTCTTCATACTCTGTAGTAATAGTCTCATCTAGATAGGTAGTTACAAAGTATTATTTGACGATCGTTTCCTTTCCAAGTCCACAATTTTATCTCAATTGTTCCTCTTTTCTATAGTGTCAATGCGAGTCAAGTAACACTAGAAAACATTTGCTGTTGTAAAATAGCATCTATTATAACGGGTTCTATATTGGCTCACATAAAATTCTAAATCCTATTCTTTGTCTTACTACCGATTTGTGTTCATAATAATCTCTCTTCATAATTTTATTTTTCATACTTTTTTTATTCATACATTTTTATTACTACCATCGGAGCTCATAACAGTTAGTAATCATAATTTTTTTATCAATAATGTTACTACCAAGAACCATTTAAATACATAATTTTTATTTTCAGATCTTTTTTCTTCATAACATTCATTGATCATATTGTTTTAATTAATAATGTTGTTACTAAGAACATACTTCAACTCATAATGTTGTTGTTCAGAATAATTTACTTTATAACAGACATACTCGTATCTTTAAAAAAATCATATATAATTTAATAGAGTAGATAAGCATGCAGAGCATGCAGCATGAAAGCAAGCATGCAGCATGCATTGGTATCTCCTCGTCTCCGGCGCTGCGGGATGTGCAGCCCTTCCGCCCTTGCGTAACGAGGCTCAGGCACCCTTATGAGTAATAAATTTATGAAAACAAATATTAGGATACATCACATTTATGAATATTATAGTTATTTATTCGAATGATTATGAGTTTCGATCATTAGTATAGAAAAATATATGAAAACAAATATTAGTAAAAACGAAGTGTATGATTAGTGATATTATGAATATCAATGATTATGTTTTTAAATATGTAGGTTTTAAATTTTTTATGAAGAATGATCATTATGGTATCAAATTGTATGAGAAATATTTTCGGACCTCCAATGATAGGAATTGAAAAGTTATGTAAGAAAATGCGCTACCATTATAACGATATAAGGCACTAGTTTCCGCGTAGTCGAGGCCAGCCGTCCGCGCGAGTGCTACTTCCACTTCACGACGGCCACGGACACGGATAACGTGCGGACCGTGTTCCGGGACGTGCACCAGATCATACTGACGCATATACTCACTAACATCGGCGTTTATTGATGAATAGAAAAAATATATTTGATACTTTTGAGACTGGCTTTTCTGTTGCGAACTATCTCTTTCTTACTAGAACTGCATGAAAAACACTTTCACATAAATGGGCCGACAAAAGCTAGCTCTGCGAAACTGGCCGCTCCGGGCTTCGACCTACGCGGCGCTCGGCCTACAGCCTCGCAAAAATTACACGGGGCGTTTTTCTTTGTTACTTGGCTTTAGTGCTTTTTTGATTGATCGGTGTTCTTCATACTCTGTAGGTACAAAGTATTCTTTGACGATCGTCTCCTTTCCAAGTCCACAATTTTATCTCAATTGTACCTCTTTTCTATCGTCTCAATGCGAGTCAAGAAACGTCAGAAAACATTTGCTGTTGTAAAATAGCATCTAATAAAAACGACATGAGGCACTAGAATCCGTGTAGTCGAGGCCAGCCGTCCGCGCGAGTGCTACTTCCACTTCACAACGGCCACGGACACGGATAACGTGCGGACCGTGTTCCGGGATGTACACCAGATCATACTCACGCATATACTTACTAACATCGGCGTTTATTAGACAAATATAGTACATATTTCATTCTTAACACTGTTTGTTCTGATTTGCCCTTTTCTAGAACTGCATAAAAAATGTCTACGACACGAGGGTTTGGCCTTTGGCCTCGCAAAAATTACACGTGGCGTTTTCCTTTGTCACTAGGCTATAGTGCTTTTTTGATTGATCGGTGGTTTTTCATACCCTTATCATCGCTCGGCCTGTAGTAATAGTCTCATCTCACCTAGATAGGTAGGTACAAAGTATTCTTTGACGATCATCTCTTTTCCAAGTCCACAGTTTTATCTCAATTGTTCCTCTTTTCTATAGTGTCAATGCGAGTCAAGTAACACTAGAAAACATTTGCTGTTGTAAAATAGCATCTATTATAACGATATAAGGCACTAGTTTCCGCGTAGTCGAGGCCAGCCGTCCGCGCGAGTGCTACTTCCACTTCACAACGGCCACGGACACGGATAATGTGCGGACCGTGTTCCGGGATGTGCACCAGAGGTGGAATTGTGTAAAGCCATCGTAATCATTTGACAGTTCATAACGTACGATAAAGTCAGTTAGACAAAGCGTTTGACAGAATAATCACTCACATAAACACTTTGACAGAATAATTACTCACGCATATACTCACCAATATTGGCGTCTATTGATAAATATATTTGATAATTTTGAGGCTGACTTTTTGATTGCGAATATCCTGTCGCTTTCCTAGAACAGCATTTTAACCTTCTTAGATGCTAGCATGTATAAGTCTAGTCTTATAGCAATAACTAGCTTTGGTCGCCCGCTAAGCGGGACGACATGAGCTGGCCGCTCCGGGCTTCGCCCTAAGTGGTGCTCGGCCTTCGGCCTCGCAAAAATTACACAGGGCGGTTCTCGATATTCGTATCATCGCTCGGTCTGTCTGTAGTCCCATCTCATCTCATACCTAGATACTTAGGAAAGGTACCCAAAACGACTCGACGATCGACGCCTTCCCAAAATTGAGCAATCTTTTCTATAAGTATGAATTCGTCCCAATGCGAGTCAAGAAGCGCGAAAAAACATTTGCGGTTGTAACTTGTAAAATAGCATCTTCTATTAAAAACTCCAAAATCATTGCCAAAAGGTACAGAAAGTACTTTCTTCTTGTAAAATAATTGCGTCCCCAATGTGGTACTACGGAATTTGGTAGTTATTCAATGCGTCAGTAAAGATTTATCAAACATGTAAATTCAAACTCTACAGTAAATGAAAACTAGAATCTACCAAATAAAACATATCAACTGGAATTTTACACTATATTGGACAATGCCACTTCACGATACACAATCACGAAACACGACAAGACTACACCCTAATAATTTTTGTGCCCGGCTCCCATTTGTAGCTCACGGGCGGTTTTTTGGAGCCTACAGACTCCATACTTGTGTAATAAACTATATTTGTAGAAGGCTCGTACGTTAGACTCTCTTCAGACTTCCTTCGGAAGGTGTCCTCGGATGGGGCATTGCTCCTTCGGTCTGTGGTCTTAAAAGTCACCTTACCTTCTTCGTGGCGGCGAGGGTTGATGATGCCGGCACAGCTGTGAAACTTCGAGAACTTGTCGTGGACTCTGTGTTCTAAGTCCACGTGGAGACTCAGTTGGCGTCTGGGAATAAAGTAAAAAGCTGATCATCATCATTTCAGAAATAGGTCACTGCAGAACATGGGACTCCCCCTATGATTTCAGCAATGGCCGGTTGGTAAGTAGAAAGTTATAAAAACAAAAGGAGAAACAATTAAAATAACTAAATAGTATCTTGGAATAAGGAGACATTAATTCAGATTTTTTTTTATCCACAACGAGGAAGCTCTTGGCCTGTACCTCACCTGATGGTAAGTGACGATCAGGCCGAAGGTGGAAGCTAGCTTCACTGCATTTTCTGCTGGTTCCTCAACATTTTTAATATCAGCCTAACTCAGTCCACTTCTGGATATAGGCTTCCCCAAATGCACTCTACCGAGACAGATTCTCTTCCAGCAGCCAAGGGTGCAGCCGGAGTGGCCATTTGCCAATTCGGCGCATGACAAAATACGAATTTCAATCCAGAATTAGTACTATGTCTAAGCTTCCCCAGCTCATCTGACCAGCGTGGGGAGTGTAGATCCTCCATTGGCGTCCAGTTGTATTATATGTATAGAGGATCGTACTCCTGCACTGGAGACTAAATGACCTGATGATGATAATTATCTTAAAGCAAATCAAAGTCTCACCTATAATCAAAGTTCTCTCCACAGAAGTGACACGTCACCGGCGAGTTGTACGGAAACTTTGACGTCACTTCAGACTCCGCTGGAGAGGGTATCTTGACCTTCCTATGAAGATTCACGCAGCTGACCGTCCTTTTATCAGATTCCGAGTTGCAGCTGGTGTTTTCTGTAGCAGAATCATCTTTGGACTGCCTATTCTGTAGATTGGACTCTGAAAACCTGTTCTTCTTGATCTCTGACAAGATCTGATCGGGATCAGCGATTTTGTCGAAGAACGAGACGATTTTCTTTAATTTGTCTTCTGGGACGTCAGATTTCGTGAGCTCAGGGTCAGTTTGGGTTATGCTGGCTTTCCTTTGCCTAGAGGACACGTTGGGGTGATTGGAGTTGAGCTTATTGATGCCGATATGCTCGTTTTCGTGGAGATATTTGTCGTATTCCCTTTCGAAACCTTCGTGGCAGTAGTGGCAGATGAACTTGCGTTCAGTGAAATGGCAGAGGTTGAGATGGTCGTTGTAATTGATTATGCCTGCGGCAAAAAAGTTTTTATGTACAAAGACCGTTTTTTTGTACGATGTTTTTATGTACAAATTCTGATGGGATAGTTGGCGTAAAGCAAAAAATACCTAGTTGGTTCTACAAAATCGTATTATACAAAAAGGTAGTTTAGATGTATAGGTAGATCAATAGGTTGTACTGTACAACAGAATGTAATAGAAGAACTTACCATAGAATATCATCCTGCATCCCATGATAGGACACTGCCTCGGCGTGGTATCCATCAGACAGTTCTTCTGAACGCTCTGCACGTACGTCAGGATCATGGGACTCTTGACGTTTCTCAATGCGCCATCAGACTGTATCTTCTTCGGTCTTCTTAACTTCCTGAACCGCAATCCTCTTCGTCTTCTTTTCTCCGAGTAGTGAGGAGTAATATTATTGTCGCTGGCCGCGTAGATATGCCCGTTTGGATGTACAAAGTTCTTATAAGACCTTTCGCGTTTGATCCCGAATATCCTTTGCAGGAATAGCTGAAACCTTGTCGCTTTGGGTTTCTCGTTCACTATCAGATAAGGAATCGGGTGCTGGATGATTTCTGTTTCTGTGGCTTGAATGCACTCGGATTCTTTGTCGGTGATGATGGATTTGGAGTTCTGGGTGGTGGCGTAGCGGTTGGAGATGGTAGAGGAATCGTACTGAGTTGACGTGCACGAACATTGCGTCATTTTCAACTCACGCATTATTGTGGTGGCGATGGTGGAACCTGGAGAAATGTAGTCTATCATAGATCAGAAGTCTGGGGTGAGTTTAAGCCTGAATCTAGGGTTGCTGTCATGATAGGACACTCCACAATAGAAGCAAGGCTAGGATTGGCCTAGAATTTAAATGAAATAAATGATAATGATGAAGAATTGAGTTTCAAGACTTCATGCTCAATAGGGGTGAGGAAGATATGGAATATATTGTGAAGAGTAAACTACCGTTAAATTCAATGAGCACAGAGAACTTTGCGACGTATCAAGAGGTACACAAATTACCTAAAACGAGACCCAATGTATTCAAACGGTATATCACTTTAGACCCGCATCTGAAATGATTGCAAGGTGTCCAAAAATTCACCAATTATTACGAAAGTAAAACTTACCTTTCTCAGTCTCCGACATCTCAGTAGCATCCCCGCTCGAGACCTCCGTAGTCCCAGCACAGGCGTCAGTCTTCGTTCTATGGGACCTTTTCCTCCTGCTTTTAACCTTCACCTCCTCCTCATTTTCACATATCTCCGGATTCTCCGGCAGTATCCCTATCACGCTCGCATCGTATATCTGGAACAGCTTCTTCAAGCACTTGTATTTGGCTTTCAGAACCTCATGCTTCTTCTTTGGCACCCATTTCTTGATCTCTTCTTCCTCATTTTTCTCCGGGATACTCGTCAGAACGGTCCCCGACTTGTTGAACATTGATGCTCGGATGCAGTCGACGGTGTAACAAATAATTTTGGCTAGCAAATAGAACGTCACACTAGCGAATATTTCGCAATTTTGCAGTGTCATAACGAACCAGATGGGGTGAATTTTGTTTGGTTTTTCTTGAGAAACTTTCGTCCATTTCGTGCAAAGTGCAGTGACATTTTTGATGGAATTGATATTTGTTTGAATACTGATTTTTGTGGCGGCAGAATGTGTGTGGCCAGTCTTTTTTCACTTTGACGTTGAACGTAAAGTTTTAAACACATAATTATTTAAAAAAAACCTGTTTTAGTAAGCTAAATCACGGTAATACTATCTATACAGTATTCCAACTCGGTCATATTTTTGAAATAAATGTCAACAGCCGCGCGGTACGTCACCGTTTGACAACATGCGATAGGGCTGCCCACCTGCGCACCCTGTTTTCATTACATCTGCCTTCTTGAATTTCTATCTAGTTTTGTAAATGTATTTTGTGATTGTAATTTTTTTTTCTTATTATTTCGCTTACCCGCATTTAATTATTAAAACAACAATATACATTTTAATTTCCAATTAACATCTGTTTCACAGTAAAAATGCTTACAATGGTGAAGTCTGAAAATTGTTATCATGATATTTATTTTGAATGATAATAAAAATAAAATGATATTCACTGACTTCACCATACTATTTTCATGCATAAATATTAACATGGGCTAGTGTTGACTTATAAATCCATTTACCTAACACCCTGTATAAATAGGTACTTGTAATTATTTTTATAAAAAAAACACTATGTTTAAAAAACACATCGTCTGTTTATTACTGTGGCACATTCGCGACACCCCCGACTTTTCCATGTCGAGCGCATACCGAGATTTGAATTTCGAAGGAAAGCTCGAGTTTCGTCCGTTTGTATGAAGTTACAATACTGTATGATAGTATTACCGTGGCTAAATAGTTTAAAGAAAGGCCGCTATATAATCTAAAATGTATAGCGGCCCACATTTGGTACACCTGCCAAGATATAAAGTTACCTGCGTTTCTAGATATTTTTTTAATTTAGATATTTTTGAAATTGACTATTTAAATAAAATCGTCTTGTGTGAAATAAGAAGTACCTGACTACCTGCTCATATTATTGAATTTAATACATCTGAGAAGGAATGACTCAAACAAAATAAAACACAACATACAAACCACACGTTTATTGTAGTTTATACTTTCTAATCCCACCATCCCGTGAGATCGCCAACAATACACGCAAATAATGATCAATGGAAGCCAGTAATCGTATGTTATACACGAAAAACATATAAATATGTTAACTTATAGACTACACAGGATAACGTATACTTAGAACTAAAGACGAAACGACTTTTCTCGCAATATAAATAAAAAGTCCCAAATATGGCACCCAATAATGATAAAAGTTTCTACACAATTATACAATTTAGACTTCCAAAATATTTTTTCTGATTTTAAAAACTAATTTATATTGAAATATCTTGTTATTATGTAAGCCACAATATTATTTTAATTCAATCTTAACTCCATTGTTGGTGTGCCATATTTGGGCCACTTGTATAATTTTGGCCAACTCGTATAAAACTTGCAAATATTTGATATTTTTTTAAAATGTTTTTATATTCAATTTTCATAAATGACGTAACGAAAGAGCAGTCATACTGCATTTTGTATTCTTTTCAATATCAAATTACAAAAATAAACAAAATACAGTACAAATATTTGTTAGTTACGTTTATTCTGAATACATTTTACATTTACGACTAGAAACGTAGAAATGCACTACAAACAAGTAAATTACATTCGAAAATATTCCAATCGTGATTGTAAAATGTATTAAGTTATCCAATAATCGATAAAACTGTAGATAAATAATAGAAAATTTTCGTTCCAAACAGTTTTTGCGTTCAACAAATAAAATTCTGTATAGATGACCCACGCTGAACTGTCCCGCCAAACTCAATGACAGGGGGGCGCTACCATCGTTCAACTTTATGGTTTCCAACATGGCAAAAATCGGAACCAGCGATTCGGTATTGACGGTGGCGCCCCGCTGTCAATGTCATCGATAGGACTGTTCAGTATTTTGGAACTATATAAAATTTGCCGCGTCAATAACAAATAATGCGATATACATACACAACTAATAAATATATCTAAAAAAAAACTTCTAACCACATGTCACAATAATATTCATATGAAAAACTATGATATAAGACTAGGAGCACACAAGCTGACGCGGTTATACAAGGTGTATGTTTCACAAAAAATTGTATAAATAAAAAAAACAGACAATTTATTGGTTTGACGAATACATTTCGCCCAGCATTTTATAGGTGTATTTCTGTCACCAAACATGAGATCTTTCTGGGTAAATAAAGATACAAGTCAAAATAATAAATTATACTTAACGTAGCGTAGTTTCAAACGAAATACGAATTTATATATTTTTTAAGTTTATACATCTTGAATAACCGCGTATAAACGTAGCCAGTGTGTCCTACCGCTAACAATACAACGCAGCGATCTCACGACACTGCTATCACACAAACCCCATCAATTTCGACTTAGCACCATTCCTTGATATTACCTTTTTTGGCTTTCCCCTTACATGTGACGTTATTATGGATTTTGACATTGAAAGGCATAAGATTACAAGTGGTTTTTAATTTTATCTGAAAAGTATAAAAAATATATTCATCTCTCTCACTCAAAGCGAGAAGCCTGTAAGTTCGACCGAGACAGACATATGTGAATCCGAAATCACGGTTCTCCACAATTTTATTTCATACTCAATGAACATTTTTTGACGTACAATATTCACTTTTATAACCTTATGTCTCTCAAAACGAATTAAAGCTAAAATAAACAATAATTTTGGGTAAAAAATTACACGAGTGCTTAAAAAAACAAATTGATTGATTCAAAACATAATATACAATAAAATATGAATGTTATAATAAAAACACAATTTCGTCACAACTTTTTCAATTTGCAAGCGATATCGAATGTTACTTTTGGTAAATAAATTGATTGTTTTTGATAGAAACTAAAAATAATTTCATTTTAATAAAATAAGGTATCGCTTTTTTCGTTGCCTTCTCAGTAATTATGACTAAATGTTAAAACACTTCAAAGAGTAGTCGATAGCACATTTAGCTAAATATTGTGGCACCTTACTTGTTTAAAATAATAAAATTTCCACCAAAAAATTTAAAGACTGATGTGCAGTTCATATTTTTTGAAGATATGCACAATTTACTTAAACTCGCGCTAACATCAGTTCAACTGAACGGTTTAACCGACCGTGGACCTTTAGGAAGCTATCTAACATTTAGTCATAAATTACCTGCCAATCGTTTACCAACAATCTAATATTCATCTTACCATCCCAACACTATCACTACCTCACTCTCACCCCGTTCCGTCTTACTACACGTATCCTACGTGACTGGGTTACAAAACGTGAAACTATATCGTTTATACAACTATTTCGTTTTTATATAAAATACGGTCATATGCACTTGACGATATATTAAAAAATGGCCAATTGAGTTTAAAAAATATTTTTTTGGAAAATAAACATACCTATGAAATTAGAAAATTATAATGTAAAATTATCTCTTACCAATTTAAGACAAAATAAAAAACATATACCCAACATTAGCAATACAACTTATACATTTTTTATATTTATACGTTGTGTATAATTTCATATCAAATCGTAAGTGCATATGAACGAAATCACATGAGTGGGTTAATTTCATTTTTTTACCGTATAAAAAGTATTTTAAGACGGCGATACACTAGCGATTACTATTTTATAAACAGGAAATGCTCAACTGTAAAAATACGGCTTGATTTTGAATGGCAAACGGATGTCTAATGTCTATTATAAAATATTAATATATTCACTTAGTTTTTTTTAAGATGACCACAATATTATGCCGATTCTTACACTAGCCATAACCTTTTATACCATTTTTACTATAATAGTGAATAACAACTCTTGTATAACGGCTGGATAACAATAATAAACACACAACAGGATATTTTTGGAGTGATTTATACATTTTACATCGATTATATTTTACATTTTTACTTTGTACATATTTTTGTACTTCATATTTCATTTATATAACGACAAATCGGGAGTGTACCGCCGGCCTCATACATGCAACTGTGACGTGGTTTACGTATTTATTGTTCTTATACATATAAATTGTAAACAAAAAACGTATTTACATTTTCGTCTTCCAAATTTTGTATAAACCATTTAAAAATATAAATTTTCGTGAATTTTATTCGCTTTCCGTTATACAGCTTATATAAATAGAATAATATTTTAGGTAATCACTTGTTAAGACAGTGCAATTTAAAATATAATTTATACAAAATTCACAAGACATTCTAAACTGTATAAAACACACAACTATCATTTTTATATTCGTTAAAAATTAATAATAATGAAAAAAAAAAACAACCATAGGCATAATAATAATGTTTCAAAATATTATAAATGCATTGATGGCAAAATGATAAATACAATAAAATGTATGGATAACAGAACTAATTTCATATAAACGATTAAACATAACGAAATATATTTTTGTTTAATGTATTAATAATGTTACTTTTTGGGGTAATCTATAAAGATTTGGGCTATTGCAAATTCAAAAAAACTTTTTTTATATCAAGATTACTGATTAACGTCAATTTCAACATAAAAACCTTCCTATTGAAGCCCAAAAGATAAGGAGACATGTAAAGTGCCCCATAAGGGCTACCTTTTTTTTATTTACTATATTTTGACGTTCATAATAAGTGCCATTTGTGGTCTAAATTGAATAAATATTTTTGATTTTGATTTTTAATTTGTTTAATGTCCCTTAATAGGAACTTATACTATTGGGTCCAGGTGTTGCTTAGTGATATCTGACAGATTTTTAAGTCAGCTGTATCAGCCACCTTTATTTGTTAGATATTTGTTTGTGAGGAAGGTCAGATCGAAAAATTAACTAAATATTGTTGTGCAGTTTAAGACGAAATATGCCAGTATTCTTGATATAAATAAAGTAAATACAAAGTTTCACACAGTACATGATGTAAAATCATAATTTTTATAAGTATTTTTCAATATGTGAATAGAGTCCGGTTCCATATTTGTCACGTCGAGTTTATATCGCGTTGCCGTCTCGTCAGCTGTGTGCCAGACATAACGGTTTAACTTACGTACTGTGTAAAACCTTATATTCTTGTAACACAATAATATTTCGTGCTTTGTTCAAATATTTAATAACAAACTGCGGAGTCTACAAACTTTACTGAGTAAATTGTCATGGCAACCTTTTTATTATACATTGTTTTATTATTATAAAATCCAACGGAGTATATTACAAATTAAATAACAATCTAGCGGTGCTTTGAACAAAACCCAAAACATTATTGCGTTTTTAAATTCATACGTGCAGACTAGAAAAAATATTTTTTCCTCAAACAAAAATATACCATTTCGAGCGTGTTAAGACTATAAAATAGTAATGTACAGGCCGCGTCATGTAAAAAGAGCGCTGGAAGAAAGTGGAGGGGGCGTGTTTGCGCATGGGTACACTCGCGCACGAAAATACGTACTAGGCCTATTGTTTTATTTTTAAACCAGACTTTCGCTCGTGGCTTTGCATATTGGTTGGTTTAGTAGGTACATTAAAATGAATTATTTATTTCACAAGAATGCAGGTAGGGACAATAGATTACAAGTTATAAAAAATAAAACCTTCATTTCATTCAAAGACAATTGGTTCATTGGCAGTTTCATCATGCAGTTTGATAATTTAAACGGCAGTATGGTATGTTTAGCCTGTTATTGAGTTTATCTCTCAAACAACTTAAAGAGCATCGAACTCCTAAACTTGCAAGCTTTCTAAAATATTGCGCACATTGCTTTTCAATGTTCCTGTCACTTACAATGTAAAATATTTCAGAAAGTGTACGACAAATTTATGATGAACAATAATTGTTGTTTGGTTTTTTCTCTTTCATTTGTTATGTTTCAAAGGTGTAGTAAAAAGTACATACTTGCAAGTTTAGGTATGCCACGCTCCATACAAAAATGTTCGATCTTCTTTCTCTGCTTAATGAAATAAAAATTCTTAAAAAATATATTCGAAAGAATATCAACAAAAAGATGTTTCATTCAGTGTAGAATGTTTAATCAAATGGTAATAATCTGCGGTCCGTTAAACAATATACGTCGTAAATCATTTTTCTCACTTTTCTGTGTAAAACCATTTCGTAATCAAAAACTTTTGTGCACGATGGTATTTTGAGAACGATTGTGACGTGGACACAGCGCCGAAATCAAAGGTCGACTGACGAACCAATAGCGCACCGGCATGCATGCGAAGCGAGACCCGCCCGCCCCGCGCCGCACCTCATACCACCAAATCGACCGATAAATCGCTTAATGCGCAGCTTGACCACCAGCGCTCTTTTTAAATGACGCGACCTGTACTGACTACATACAAAGCCTGCGCGAAAAATAACGTAGTGAAAACCAAATTTGATAATGCATTTTGAATTTTAACGTGGAGAATATAAGGTGTTTCGTTATTCGTTCGCGCAGACTCCCTACCTTTACACATAGCTTAGTAAATACAATTTAAATTAAGAAAACTGTGAGTTTATACTTATTATGACATTTTTAAAGACTTTTATTTATTGAAAACGCTTCATAAAAGAAATCATTTAGATTTTTGTCCAAAATAGAGCTCATTTTTCCAAAACAATGTCAATACTGACGAACGAAACATTGACGTATAAAATGCGCTCGCGAGCGCAATTCATCTCCGAACGTCGCTCGCGAGCACTATTCGTCCGCAAACATTGCTCGCGAGCACTATTTCTAGTAAATACACGTTGACGTATAAACTCACAGTTCCCCAAACAAACTACGTATCTCATACACTAACTGTAGCGGAGGTATTTGTGTTGAGCTACTCTCAATAGTGGGCGAGTGTACTTTGACTCGGGAACGTCCGCTGTAAAGGGAAAATGTATTTTTCTTTATAACGTAAAGTACTATTTATTTAATAACTATGTATTTGAAGATTAAGATCATTTTTAGGGTTTAATTTGTCTGGGATAAATAATGTCGTTTCTCCATAATTTTATTTTTAAATAAATTGGCCAGAATGGTTTTTTATCTACCCGGTTATCTAGTTATTAGTTTGCGACTATATTAAGAGCGATGGGAACAGTCACGCGAACAACGTTTGTCAATTCAATAATATCGCGAGCGCCATTCACCTGTGAACATTACTCGCAAGCACTATTCGACTACGATCATCGCTTGCGAGCACAATTGATCCACGAACATTGCTCACGAGCACTATTCGACCACGATCATCGCTCGTGAGCACAATTCATCCGCGAACAAAGCTCGCGAGCACTATTCGACCACGATCATCGCTCGCGAGCACAATCATTCGCGAACATTGCTCGCGAGCACAATTCATCTGCGAACATCCCTTACCTTAGGACACGGAGGAGCAGGGCAAGCGCGGCGAGCCCATCTGCGTGAGCACTCGATCCAGCCACTGCAGAGGCCCGTTCAGGTGCAGCTCGATCCAGCACGGCGTTGACGTCACGGTCTGCCGCCTGGTGGAAATAAAATAAAATAAATTGTTGGCTTAAAATGCTTAAAGGTAATATAGTGACCAGTGTAAGAGGTAGTCAAGTAGGCAGGGCACATAACTCATAGAATAGATGGCCGTTGAGCCAGAAACGTTCTCTAGTAGCATCTATGGCCTCCGCTCGGTGGACCGACGATCTGGTAAATTTAGCGGAAAGCACCTGGGGATCGGTCGTTGTGGAAACGGCGGCGAACATTGCTCGCAAGTTCCATTCGTTCGACAGTATCGCACTATTCGTCTTTGAACATTTCTGCTGTACAGCTTTGTTTATCTACAGACTTAGCTCGCAAGCGCCATTCGCCTACAAACATTGCTATTAGCTGGAACACCGTTTTGAAGCCTTGAGACACCGACTGCAAAGCGGCCACTGTGTCTACAAACATTGCTCGCGAGCACAATTCGTTCGCGAACATTGCTCGCGAGCGCCATTCGTTCGCGAACCGTACCTGTATTCAGCGCCCCAGCCCTTGACGAAGCTCATGCGTATGGTACACATGCGCGTTAGCTGGAAAACCGCTTCGAAGCCCTGAGACACCGACTGCGACAGCAGAGCGGCGAACTCCTGGTTGTTGAATATTTTCAGGTTGCAGCCTGCAAGGATAGAAGGAATATTTTGAAATTAAACCTGCGACTTTGCTCGCTATAAATTAGGAGTAAAATTATCTACTTTAGTTTTTCTATTTAGCCTAAAAATGAAACAAGAAGCATGAGATTGCTTCCATAATAATTTTCAAAGTAGCTAAACGTGTTTGAACACCAACCCCCTTACTAATAAAACTTACACCCTCGTTGATCAGTGTTTTAAAGTGACGTTTAGTATGGAAATGTCATTTTAAAACAGTGTTCAACAACTGTGTAACTTTTTATTAGTAAGGGGGCAAACATTTAGTCGAGCCAATCCATTTTGTTCTATTTTGGCAGACGAATAGAATAGCACCCACCACACGATCCTGTTCACTCGCTAAATGAGTCCTAAAAAAACTTACATAACGTCGAGTTCATATAAAAACTACTAATAACTTGTAAACTGTACTTGATTAAAGTATGAACGGTATCATAGTCAGTAGCGAGTGGTTATTTAGTTACTAAAGGTGAATTACTCGACAAAAAATTACTCGAGTCTTGACGAGTGTAAAGGCCTATTCAGACCTAAGCGGTATTCGCTACCGTCTGCGGCAGAGAAAACCCAGTGGGTATGCGGTAATAATACTATTCAGACCTAAGCGGTATTCGCTACCGTCTGCGGCAGAGAAAACCCAGTGGGTATGCGGTAATAATACTATTCAGACCTAAGCGGTATTCGCTACCGTCTGCGGCAGAGAAAACGCTCTAGCCGCGGTACTTGATACTAAATACCTGAGCGAAACCCGCGTGGTATGTACCTCTACCCACAGCGGCAGCGAATATCGCTCAGGTTTGAATAGGCCTTAAACAAGACATGTAGCCTATCCTATCGAGTAATCGTTCTATCCAAATGACCCTTGTGAATACGGATTTAGAACTGTTTTTCAATGGGACGACTTCTGAACGTCAGCGAAATCTTGACTGACAAAATACGCGAATTAGGCCAGTGGCGCCAACTGGTGGCCGCATATCGTCGTTCATATTGCAATTTGTTCAATGTCAAAAAATTAAAAAAAAAAAAAAAAACTAAATATAATTATAAATTATTTATGGAGACTTTTATAATTATTTATATTAAAAAGAACAAACTGCTTAGGAAACATTAGTTAAAAACATTTTGGTGTCTTAAATGATTTTTTCCCGTAAGTACCTACGCTGTTTTTTTACTGTCCTGTAAACTTGTAATTTTTGACATAATAATAATAAGAGTTTTTAAGCAAAAAACAACAAGAAGCGGATAAACTAGCAGCATGGCGCCGGAAAGAACTGCACGGTAGACATCGTCACGACCTTGAACAACCTCACATAAATAGTATTGCTTCCAACAAGTGGTTAAAACTAGGCGCTCTTTTTCCTGAAACTGAAGGTTTTATGATAGCAATTCAGGATCAAGTCATAAATACCCGCAACTACAGAAAATACATTATAAAAGACAAAAACCTTACCACTGATAAATGCCGCAAATGCAACCGACAGTCGGAAACAATCCAACACATCACAAGTGCTTGCCCAAATTTAACTCAAACAGATTACACCCATCGTCATAACCAAATTTGCAACATTATACACCAGAAGCTAGCATTCAAACATAAACTTTTAGCCGGAAAACCACTGCCATATTACCAATACAGCCCAAAGCCAGTGCTGGAGAGCAGCACCTGCAAGATATACTTTGACCGTGCCATACTTACCGATCGAACTATACACAATAATAGACCAGATATCACCTTAATTGACAAACAAAATAAAACAGTACATATTATAGACATAGCCGTTCCCAACACACACAATTTGCATAAAACCATAACAGAAAAAATACATAAATATACCGAGCTTAAAGAAGAAATTTTGAAAATATGGAAAATGGAAAAAGTATACATTATACCGTTGGTGCTCTCCAGCACGGGTGTCATCCCAAACCACTTGCTAACTGCCCTACGCAATTTAGACATTAAAGAAAATATTTATATGACTATGCAAAAGGCTGCGATTCTCAACACCTGTCGTATCGTCAGAAAGTTCATGCAGGACGACTCCAACTCCGCTATCAATTCTGAAAACTTAACTCACTTGGCATGAGCCCGTGAGTTATGGTTAAAACCGAAGACCATAGGGACTTCGAGTAAAAATAAAGAAAACGTAACAATAATAATAAATACACTTTATTGCACACCAAACAAATAACATAACAGAAGGAACACACAAGGTACAAGGTACATAGAACAAATTGCAATATGAACGACGATATACGATTCAAACAACATATTGTCCACTTACCGGGCGGTATCTTGCAGACGGTGGCCGGATGCCAGCCGTAGCGCTGGTTGCAGTTCGGACTCTGAACGAAAATTGAAGAATCGCTCAGGCACTCGGCGAACACTTCACCTGAAATAAGAATTGGCACATATTTTTACTATTTAAGCATAAATTGGTACTTAAAGCGAACTTAGGACTTAATAGTATAATAAGGTATTGTTTGCTACTTAATTAATCTTCAGTTTAAACGTACGAACATCAAGGAATAAATGAAATAATTAACTTATAAAAAAAAACCGACTTCAAATGCGTGAACACAAAAAATACTAAAAATTAAAAAAAGTTCTACCCTTGGGGGTGAAATATTTTCTTCAAATTCGCATGAAACAAATAATCGTTCAAATTGATTTATAATCGGCGGAGATATTGCGTATAAAAAAGTTCATCCCCAATTTTCCACCCATTATTAAATTTAAATGGGACCACCCTTGAGGTATTACCAATACGCCGAAAAAAGATTTGTTCAAATCGGTTCATAATTGGCGGAGTTATCGCGTAACAAACATAGAAAAAAAAAACATACGGGTCGAATTGAGAACCTCCTCCTTTTTTGAAGTCGGTTGAAAATGTATAGATGGTTTCATTCGCGAAGACGCGCCCCACCATTCTTCCGCCAATGTTTGAGTGTTATCGGTACACGCTAAATGATCCATGAGTGCACACGCACGCTACAATAATGCCGCTCGGATTGCTCGGACCACACTCCCCGCACCCCGCGCGACCGAGACCAAAAATGGTGGGGCGCGTCTTCGTGGATGAAACTATCTATAAGTATATCCATGGCTTTTGTGTTGCACTATATTTTACGTACCTCCAATATAATACAATCTGACTCCTTTCCCAATATGTCGACGCGTTTGCTCGACAACTTCGTTTCTATTCACATTCGACAGCAAACCCAGACAGAACCTGAAACAGAATAACGTTGAGGTCATTTTAGCTGTCAAAAGGTCAAATAAACGAAGTTCAATGAACCCAAACGTTTCGATATCATTCGACAGACATCTGTTTCTCGACTAAAGTCAGCTCTAAAGTCTTGACGTCATACTTACACCGTCTTTGGAGTCACCATAGCCGTGAAAGGGATAAATGAAAGAAGTTTAACGAATCCAAGTGTTCTAAATTACTCGAAAGTCATCCGTTTTTTGACGCAAATCAGCCATAAAAAGTTGTGACGTCACTTTTGAGGTGATGTTTAGCTGCCAAAAGGTCAAATAATCGAAGTTCAACGACCCCTAGCATTCAAAATCAGTCGACAGTCACCTGGTTTTCTTCTCAAATTCGCTCTAAAAAGTTGTGACGTCACTTTTTGAGTGATTTTAGCTGTCTAAACGTCAAATAAACCCAGTTCATCGTCCCCAATCGTTCAAAATCAGTCTACAGTCAGCTGTTTTTCGTCTCAAATTCGCTCTGAAACGTCGTGACGCACACTGGTTCAAGAAACGATAAAAATGGAATTAGCGATTTATTCACTTTTTTCGATGGTATCATGTGTAGAATGTCATAAAAAACGTTTTGTTTAAGTTCTATTTTTCTGAGAAATGCGTAGTTTTTGCTATATTACATGTTTTGTGTTTTATTTGTATGAAACGTTTCCTTCACGAGGCTCTTATTCAAAATGTTAAAGTTTGTTAGATATGACTACTGATAGGTTTTAAAGAGTCATACTAATAGAAGCTAATACAGTAACAACTTTGTCCCAGTGCGTCCCCGTTTAGGATATAAGTGATATTTTCTAAGTTACGAAAAAGTAAACAAAATATATGGATATAAGGCAACTTTATGATAATTTATTGATTTTCTAAAATAAAAAGAAACTAACAATCATTCCAATCTTAATCATTTATTATTCAACATCATCATCAACATTTATAAATTCAAAAGTTTCATCATTATTTGAAGCTAGTAAATTTTTAACTTCATTAGGAAGAGGAGATTTTGACTCACACTCATTTTTGGTCTTATTGTTGACAAAAAAGGATCCGAAGAAATAAGTATATTATTTAAAATATCACGATTGGTCACTTTTCGGTTAAATTTACGCGTATGATTCTCTCTGATCTTTATTCCGCGATTCTGCAACTTCTTCCGATAGTGCTCCTATTGGCATAATATCTAAGTAAATTGAGTGAAGTTTTGGGGGTTTATTACTCACCGGAAGCCATAGCCCTTAATAATACAGACAATCTAGGAATCAGATCTTGACTAACTCCAGTGATGTTGGATGTTTTTTCTGGATCTGCAAAAAATCTACGCGCAATATTTCCGTTGTTTATTGTTCCAGCCCCTTGCTGCACAATATCTATTAGCAATCCAGGTTCATCGCGAAACCGTTTTTGTATTTCAGCTGTTCGTTTCTCCATTATTTGCATTTTTTTTATTTCCTCTTGCTGTCCAAGTTTTAAATTCTAGTCTATAAGTAATGTGTAATATAGTCTCCATAGCCCGTATCCATGCATGCAATGAAGATAGGCCATACTTGTACCTACATATCGATCCTACTTAAAGATCTTTGTTTTAATTTTGTTAAATTAATGATTCATGTCAGTTGGTTTTGCTTTGCACTTAGATATTATGCCAATAGGAGCACTATCAGAAGAAGCTACAGAATCGCGGAATAAAGATTTTAGAAAGATAGAGAGAATCATACGCGTAAATTTAACCGAAAAGTGACCAATCGTGATATTTTAAATAATTTACTTATTTCTTCGGATCCTTTTTTGTCAACATTAAGACCAAAAACGAGTGTGAGTCAAAATCTCTTCTTCCTAATGAAGTTAAAAATTTACTAGCTTCAAATAACGATGAAACTTTTGAATTTATAGATGTTGATGATGATGTTGTATAATAAATGATTAAGATTGGAATGATTGTTAGCTTCTTTTTATTTTAGAAAATCAATAAATTATCATAAAGTTGCCTTATATCCATATATTTTGTTTACTTTATAATTTATTTCTTTAGTGTCGACACCGCCTTCCCCTTCATATTTGTTTCAAGTAACTGTCCTCACCATAGGTTGTCTGGAAGAGATCGCTTCATAGCGATAAGACCGCCTAATTGTACCTTATGTGTTCCTTTTCTTCTGTTATGTTATTTGTTTGGTGTGCAATAAAGTGTATTTATTATTATTACTTTTTCGTACCTTAAAAAATATCACTTATATCCTAAACGGGGACGCACTGGGACAAAGTTGTTACTGTATTAGCTTCTATTAGTATGACTCTTTAAAACCTATAAGTAGTCATATCTAACAAACTTTAACATTTTGAATAAGAGCCTCGTGAAGGAAACGTTTCATACAAATAAAACACAAAACATGTAATATAGCAAAAACTACGCATTTCTCAGAAAAATAGAACTTAAACAAAACGTTTTTTATGACATTCTACACATGATACCATCAAAAAAAGTGAACAAATCGCTAATTCCATTTTTATCATTTCTTGAACCAGTGTGTGACGTCACCGAAGTGTTCTAAATTACTCCACAGTCAATTGTTTCTTGTCTCAAAACAGCCCTAAAAAGTTTTAGGGGTCACCGTAGCTGTCAAAAGAGCAAATGAACGCAGTTCAATGACCCCTTATCGTCCGAAATTAGTCGACAGTCATCTCTTTCTCGTCTCAAATTACACCTAAAAAGTTTTTGGGGTCATCTGAGCTGTCAAAAGAGCAAATGAACGAAGTTCATCAACCCCAAACGTTCGAAAACAGCTGATAGTCATCTGTTTTCTGTCTGAAATTTGCTCCAAAAAGTTGTGACGTCACTTTTGAGGTGATTTTAGCTGTCGAAAGGTTATATTCGAAATCACCGACTGTCATTTGGTTTTTGTCGCAAATCAGACCCAGAAAGTTATGACGTCACTATCATCGTCTTTGGAGTCACTATAAAATTGTCAAAAAGGTAAATAAAAGAAGTTCATCGACCCGATGTGTTCGAAATCGCCGACAGTCATCTGTTTTTTGTCGCAAACTGTTTTTTGTCGCAAAACATCCCTAAAACGTCGTGACGTCATACACAGACCATCTTTGGGGTCACCGTAGCTGTCAAAAGAGCAAATGAACGAAGTTCAACGACCCCAAGCGTTCGAAGTCAGTGGACAGTCAGCTGTTTCTCGTCTCAAATTACACCTAAAAATTTTTGGGGTCATCAGAGCTGTCAAAAGAGCAAATGAACGAAGTTCATTAACCCTTATCGTTCGAAAACAGCTGATAGTCATCTGTTTTTCGTTTGAAATTCGCTCCAAAAAGTTGTGACGTCACTTTTGAGGTGATTTTAGCTGTCGAAAGGTCAAATAAACGCAGTTCATCAACCCCAAACGTTCGAAAACAGCTGATAGTCACCTGTTTTTTGTCGCAAATCAGCCCTATAAAGTTTTTGGGGTCATCTAAGCTGTCAAAAGAGCAAATAAACGCAGTTCAAAGACCCCGAGCGTTCGAAAACTCTCGTTAGTCAGCTGTTTCTCGTCTCAAGTTCGCTGTAAAACGTGGTGACGTCACCTCTCGCTGTTGCTGGGGTCGGTGAACCCGTCGACGGTGATGGAGGGCTGCGAGGCGTGGAAGGTCTCCCCGACGCGCGTGTTGAGCTCGTAGTAGCTGATGCTGCACCAGAAGGCCGGCTCGTGGTACAGCACCGGCGCCGCCTCGGCCGCCAGTGCGGCGGGGAGGGGGCGTCGAGGCTTGCAGGAGGTTCAATCAACCAGAACGTTCGAAATCGTCGACAGTCATTTGTTTTTTTATCGCAAAACCGCCCTAAAAAGTTGTGACGTCACTATCATTGTCTTAGGGGTCACTACGAAATTGACAAAAAGGTAAACAAAAGAAGTTCAACAACCCGAAGTGTTCTAAATCACCGACAGTCATCTGTTTTTTTGCGGCGAAACATCCCTAAAACGTCGTGACGTCATACACAGACCATCTTTGGAGTCACCGTAGCTGTCAAAAGAGCAAATGAACGAAGTTGAACGACCCGAAGTGTTCTAAATTACTCAACAGTCATCTGTTTCTCGTCTCAAATCACGCCTAAAAAGTTTTTGGGGTCATCTGAGCTGTCAAAAGAGCAAATGAACGAAGTTCATCAACCCCAAACGTTCGAAAACAGCTGATAGTGAGCTGTTTTTCGTCTCAAGTTCGTTCCAAAAAGTTGTGACGTCACTTTTTTAGTGATTTTAGCTTCTGAAAGGTCAAATAATCGAAGGTCATCGATCCCGAGCGTTCTAAATCACCGATAGTCAGCTGTTTCTCGTCTCAAATTCGCTGTAAAACGTGGTGACGTCACCTCTCGCTGTTGCTGGGGTCGGTGAACCCGTCGACGGTGATGGAGGGCTGCGAGGCGTGGAAGGTCTCCCCGACGCGCGTGTTGAGCTCGTAGTAGCTGATGCTGCACCAGAAGGCCGGCTCGTGGTACAGCACCGGCGCCGCCTCGGCCGCCAGTGCGGCGGGGAGGGGGCGTCGAGGCTTGCAGGAGGTTCAATCAACCAGAACGTTCGAAATCGTCGACAGTAATTTGATTTTTGTCGCAAAAACGCCCTAAAAACTTATGACGTCATACACAGACCATCTTTGGGGTCACCGTAGCTGTCAAAAGAGCAAATGAACGAAGTTCAGAGACCCTCAGCGTTCGAAATCTGTAGACAGTCAGCTGTTTTTCGTCGCAAATTCGCTCTAAAAAGTTGTGACGTCACTTTTGAGGTGATTTTTGCTGTCGAAAGGTTAAATAATCGAAGGTCATTGATCCCGAGCGTCCAAAATCTGTCGACAGTCATCTGTTTCTCGTCTCTTGGGGTCATCTGAACTGTCAAAAGAGCAAATGAACGAAGTTCAACGACCCTTATCGTTCGAAAACAGCTGATAGTCAACTGTTTTTAGTCTAAAATTCGGTCTAAAAAGTTGTGACGTCACTTTTTAAGTGATTTTAGCTGCCAAATGGTCAAATAAACACAGTTCAAAGACCCCGAGCGTCCGAAATCAGTCTACAGTCAGCTGTTTCTCGTCTCAAGTTCGCTGTAAAGCGTCGTGACGTCACCTCTCGCTGTTGCTGGGGTCGGTGAACCCGTCGACGGTGATGGAGGGCTGCGAGGCGTGGAAGGTCTCCCCGACGCGCGTGTTGAGCTCGTAGTAGCTGATGCTGCACCAGAAGGCCGGCTCGTGGTACAGCACCGGCGCCGCCTCGGCCGCCAGTGCGGCGGGGAGGGGGCGTCGAGGCTTGCAGGAGGTTCAATCAACCAGAACGTTCGAAATCGTCGACAGTCACTTGTTTTTTTATCGCAATACCGCCCTAAAAAGTTGTGACGTCACTATCAACGTCTTTGGGGTCACTATAAAATTGACAAAAAGGTAAACAAAAGAAGTTCCATGACCCGGAGCATTCGAAATCATCGACAGTCATCTGTTTTTTAGCCGCGAAACATCCCTAAATGTCGTGACGTCATACACAGACCATCTTTGGGGTTACCGTAGCTGTCAAAAGAGCAAATGAACGAAGTTCAATGACCCTAAGCGGTCTCAAATCAGCTCTAAAAAGTTTTTTGGGGTCATCAGAGCTGTCAAAAGAGCAAATGAACGAAGTTCATTAACCCTTATCGTTCGAAAACAGCTGATAGTCATCTGTTTTTCGTCTGAAATTCGCTCCAAAAAGTTGTGACGTCACTTTTGAGGTGATTTTAGCTGTCGAAAGGTCAAATAAACGCAGTTCATCAACCCGAAACGTTCGAAAACAGCTGATAGTCATTTGTTTTTTGTCTCTAAAAAGTTGTGACGTCACTTTTTAAGTAATTTTAGCTGCCGAAAGGTCAAATAAACGCAGTTCATCGTCCCCAATCGTTCGAAATCAGTCTACAGTCAGCTGTTTCTCGTCTCAAATTCGCTGTAAAACGTGGTGACGTCACCTCTCGCTGTTGCTGGGGTCGGTGAACCCGTCGACGGTGATGGAGGGCTGCGAGGCGTGGAAGGTCTCCCCGACGCGCGTGTTGAGCTCGTAGTAGCTGATGCTGCACCAGAAGGCCGGCTCGTGGTACAGCACCGGCGCCGCCTCGGCCGCCAGTGCGGCGGGGAGGGGGCGTCGAGGCTTGCAGGAGGTTCAATCAACCAGAACGTTCGAAATCGTCGACAGACACTTGTTTTTTGTCGCAAAACCGCCCTAAAAAGTTGTGACGTTACTATCAACGTCTATGGGGTCACTATAAAATTGTCAAAAAGGTAAACAAAAGAAGTTCAACGACCCGAAGTGTTCGAAATCACCGACAGTCATCTGTTTTTTGCTGCAAAACATCCCTAAAACGTCGTGACGTCATACACAAACCATCATTGGGGTCACCGTAGCTGTCAAAAGAGCAAATGAACGAAGTTCAACGACCCTTAGCGTTCGAAATCAGTCGATAGTCACCTGTTTCTCGTCTCAAATTACACCAAAAATGTTTTTGGGGTCATCAGAGCTGTCAAAAGAGCAAATGAACGAAGTTCAACGACCTTTAGCGTTCGAAATCAGCCGGTAGTCACCTGTTTTTCTTCTCAAATGCGCCGTAAAAAGTTGTGACGTCACTTTTTAAGTGATTTTAGCTGTCTAAACCTCAAATAAACGCAGTTCATCGTCCCCAATCGCTCGAAATCAGTCTACAGTCAGCTGTTTTCCGTCTCAAGTTCGCTGTAAAACGTGGTGACGTCACCTCTCGCTGTTGCTGGGGTCGGTGAACCCGTCGACGGTGATGGAGGGCTGCGAGGCGTGGAAGGTCTCCCCGACGCGCGTGTTGAGCTCGTAGTAGCTGATGCTGCACCAGAAGGCCGGCTCGTGGTACAGCACCGGCGCCGCCTCGGCCGCCAGTGCGGCGGGGAGGGGGCGTCGAGGCTTGCAGGAGGTTCAATCAACCAGAACGTTCGAAATCACCGACAGTCATTTGTTTTTTTGTCGCAAAACCGCCCTAAAAAGTTGTGACGTCACTTTCAACATCTTTGGAGTCGCTATAAAATTGTCAAAAAGGTAAACAAAGAAGTTCAACGACCCGAAGTGTTCGAAATCACCGACAGTCATCTGTTTTTTTGCCGCGAAACATCCCTAAAACGTCGTGACGTCATACACAGACCATCTTTGGGGTCACCGTAGCTCTCAAAAGAGCAAATGAACGCAGTTCAATGACCTTTAGCGTTCGAAAACAGCTGATAGTCACCTGTTTTTCGTCTGAAATTACACCTAAAAAGTTTTTGGGGTCATCTGAGCTGTCAAAAGAGCAAATGAACGAAGTTCAACGACCTTTAGCGTTCGAAAACAGCTGATAGTCACCTGTTTTTCGTCTGAAATTCGCTCTAAAAAGTTGTGACGTCACTTTTTAAGTGATTTTAGCTGTCTAAACGTCAAATAAACGCAGTTCATCAACCCCAAAAGCTTGAAATCAGTCTACAGTCAGCTGTTTCTCGTCTCAAATTCGCTGTAAAACGTCGTGACGTCACCTCTCGCTGTTGCTGGGGTCGGTGAACCCGTCGACGGTGATGGAGGGCTGCGAGGCGTGGAAGGTCTCCCCGACGCGCGTGTTGAGCTCGTAGTAGCTGATGCTGCACCAGAAGGCCGGCTCGTGGTACAGCACCGGCGCCGCCTCGGCCGCCAGTGCGGCGGGGAGGGGGCGTCGAGGCTTGCAGGAGGTTCAATCAACCAGAACGTTCGAAATCATTGACAGTCACTTGTTTTTTGTCGCAAAACCGCCCTAAAAAGTTGTGACGTCACTTTCAACATCTTTTTAGTCACTATAAAATTGTCAAAAGGTAAACAAAAGAAGCTCAACGACCCGAAGTGTTCGAAATCACCGACAGTCATCTGTTTTTTTGCCGCGAAACATCCCTAAAATGTCGTGACGTCATACACACACCTTCTTTGGGGTCACCGTAGCTGTCAAAAGAGCAAATGAACGAAGTTCAACGACCCTCAGCGTTCGAAATCAGTCGACAGTGACCTGTTTCTCATCTCAAAACACACCTAAAAAGTTTTTGGGGTCATCTTAGCTGTCAAAAGAGCAAATGAACGCAGTTCAATGACCCCAAGCGTTCGAAAACAGCTGATAGTCATCTGATTTTTGTCTGAAATTCACTCCAAAAAATGGTGACGTCACTTTTGGGATCATTTTAGCTGTCAAAAGAGCAAATGAGCGTTCGAAATCAGTCGATAGTCAGCTGTTTTCCGTCTCAAATTCGCTGTAAAACGTGGTGACGTCACCTCTCGCTGTTGCTGGGGTCGGTGAACCCGTCGACGGTGATGGAGGGCTGCGAGGCGTGGAAGGTCTCCCCGACGCGCGTGTTGAGCTCGTAGTAGCTGATGCTGCACCAGAAGGCCGGCTCGTGGTACAGCACCGGCGCCGCCTCGGCCGCCAGTGCGGCGGGGAGGGGGCGTCGAGGCTTGCAGGAGGTTCAATCAACCAGAACGTTCGAAATCACCGACACTCATTTGGTTTTTGTCGCAAAACCGCCCTAAAAAGTTGTGACGTCACTTTCAACATCTTTGGAGTCACTATAAAATTGACAATAAGGTAAACAAAAGAAGTTTAACGACCCGAAGTGTTCTAAATTACTCGACAGTCATCTGTTTCTCGTCTCAAATTACACTTAAAAAGTTTTTGGGGTCATCTCAGCTGTCAAAAGAGCAAATGAACGAAGTTCAACAACCTCAAACGTTCGAAAACAGCTGATAGTCATCTGTTTCTCGTCTCAAATTACGCCTAAAAAGTTTTTGGGGTCATTTGAGCTGTCAAAAGAGCAAATGAACGCAGTTCAATGACCCCAAGCGTTCGAAAACAGCTGATAGTCATCTGTTTTTTGTCTGAAATTTGCTCCAAAAAGTTGTGACGTCACTTTTTAAGTGATTTTAGCTGTCTAAACGTAAAATAAACCCAGTTCATCAACCCCAAAAGCTCGAAATCACTCGTTAGTCAGCTGTTTCTCGTCTCAAATTCGCTGTAAAGCGTCGTGACGTCACCTCTCGCTGTTGCTGGGGTCGGTGAACCCGTCGACGGTGATGGAGGGCTGCGAGGCGTGGAAGGTCTCCCCGACGCGCGTGTTGAGCTCGTAGTAGCTGATGCTGCACCAGAAGGCCGGCTCGTGGTACAGCACCGGCGCCGCCTCGGCCGCCAGATGCGGCGGGGAGGGAGTTAAGCGGGTTAGGTCTGAAATAGTAAGTAGAATAACGTAAAAATCGAAAAGTCAAGCGTAATAACAGAGTAAATACAAATGAGTAAGGTCATCTTCATAGAAACGCACCGAGCGCGGTTTGTATGTGAGCGCGCCAATACGTATGCGGCGCGCACGCATACACTCCCACGCAACTTCCCGCTAAATTTTGTCAGTGTGTACTCACATACAAACCGCGCTCGGTGTGTTTCTATGAAGACCTACTCATTTGTATTTACTCTGGTAATAATCGGAATTACGTTTCAATATCTTGAGCAAATGGTTGAAATAATGATTGTTATTTTAAACCATTTAGCTACATAAAACAGCTCAAAACAAAATTAAACACTGGATATATCATTTGTGTGCGAGTGTCAGGATTATTTTTTATGTTTTGTACCAATTACATTTTATCAATCACTGAACCAGTCAGCATGTTTCTGAAGCACTATTTCTGATAAACATTCAAGATTTCACTCACATAAACTCTGAGAGAGTTCAAATTTTCAGCGTGCCATTAAGTTCCTTCGAACTGTCAAATAGTTGCAAAAAACGGTTATGTTTGACGTGACGGCGACGGCATCACGCATCTCTTTTTATCACAAAGTGTTGTTGCTAGTGACATCTCGCTCGCTCTTTGTTGCTCTATTTCGCTAGGTATATTAACTTTATGTTAGGGTTTCATGGTAATGTAGATAAAAATACCTATAACATCGGTATAAAAATTACTTATTTTTGTTCCATACAGACTAAAGCGCGGTCGCCGAGTACGTAGAATTTCGTCCAATGACCCCAAGCTGTCCATCCTTATCGCTCGCACTTAATTATGTTGCTGTCGCGCTCGCACACTCACTGCGGCCGCCCGTCGCACAATCGCGACAGCAATATAATTACGCGCCAGTGATAAGGATGCGTAACTTGGGGTCATTGGACAAAATTCTACGTGCTCACAGACCGGGCTTTAGTGTCCAACAGCACCTAACACCCGTCTTCACAAACGATGCTTGCTCAAGTCAAGCAGCAAATCGAACAGCGTTGAATAGAGCTCTGTGATTGGTTTGTGTGTCACCCTGTGCGTCCACGCGCACTGTGAGACCTCACAGTAATGTTTGTGATACTTCTTATTTTTGTTGAAAAATCGCACCTATTAAAAATACATAAGGTCTATTTTATATGAACAAACAGTAAAATTGTGTACAAACTCACTCATGTTGTCATTGTGGTCCATCGGGTCGCCGTCTTCGCTGATGTACCCGGGGGGCGGGGTCTCGACTGTCGATGAGCTCCTGTAAGCGATAATGGTCTTTAAAGTCTTGGACATAAGGTTTAAAGTTAGTTGAAGGAAATGAGCTCCTGTGGCAAGCGACAATGGTCTTTATAACTCTGTACGTAAGGTTCAAAATTGGTTGAGGAAAATTGGTTGAAAATGGAGCAGATGGGCGTTGATGAGCTCCCGTAGCAAGCGAGAATGGTCTTAATATTATTGAGAGTAAGGTTCAAAATTGGTTGAGGAAAACGTAGCGAAGGGGCGGAGTTTCTTTTAGAGCCGATGAGCTTCTGTGACAAGCGATAATGATATTTATGACTTAAAGGGTAAAGTTTAAAGTTACTTGGGCGAAATGAGTCACGGGGTCTCTACCGATACCGATCAAGCGATAATGGTATTTATGTCTTTGACGATAAGGTTCAAACTTGGTTGAGGAAAATGCAGCGATGGGGCGGAGTTTCTTTTACAGCCGATGAGCTTCTGTAACGAGTGATAATAATCTTAATGTCTTTGAGAGTAAGGTTCAAAATTGGTTCAGGAAAATTTGTCGAAAATTGGTTGAAAATGGAGAAGACGGGCGTTGATGAGCTCCCGTAGCAAGCGAGAATGGTCTTTATATTATTGAGAGTAAGGTTCAAAATTGGTTGAGGAAAATGTAGCAGAGAGGCGGAGACTCTTTTACCGTTGATAAGATCCTGTGACAAGCGATAATGATCTTTAAAGTCTTGAACATAAGGTTTAAAGTTAGTTGAAGGAAATGAGCTCCTGTGGCAAGCGACAATGGTCTTTATAACTCTGTGCGTAAGGTTCAGAATTGGTTGAGGAAAATTGGTTGAAAATGGAGCAGATGGGCGTTGATGAGCTCCCGTAGCAAGCGAGAATGGTCTTAATATTATTGAGAGTAAGGTTCAAAATTGGTTGAGGAAAACGTAGCGAAGGGGCGGAGTTTCTTTTAGAGCCGATGAGCTTCTGTGACAAGCGATAATGATATTTATGACTTAAAGGGTAGGGTTTAAAGTTAATTGAGGGAAATGCAGCAGAAATGGCGAGGTCTCGACCGTCGATGAGCTCCTATGGCAAGCGATAATGATATTTATAACTTAAAGGGTAAGGTTTAAAGTTACTTGGGCGAAATGAGTCACGAGGGGGCGGGGTCTCTACCGATACCGATCAAGCGATAATGGTATTTATGTCTTTGACGATAAGGTTCAAACTTGGTTGAGGAAAATGCAGCGATGGGGCGGAGTTTCTTTTACAGCCGATGAGCTTCTGTAACGAGTGATAATAATCTTAATGTCTTTGATAGTAAGGTTCAAAATTGGTTCAGGAAAATTTGTCGAAAATTGGTTGAAAATGGAGAAGACGGGCGTTGATGAGCTCCTGTGACAAGCGATAATGGTCTTTAAAGTCTTGGACATAAGGTTCAAAGTTAGTTGAAGAAAATGGAGTATCTTCTACCTTTCCTGCGACAAGTAATAGTGATATTTATGCAAAAGACATAAGGTTCAAATTTGGTAGGGCCAAATGTGACAAAGAGGCGGCGATGGTAAACCATTGATGAGCTTTTATAGCAAGCGATAATAATCTTTATAACTCTGCATGTAAGGTTCAAGGTGCTTTTGACCAAGTGGGGCCACAAACAAGGGAAATATGTACGGATTAATTAAATAAAACTGTTTAAATGGAATGTAAACCTATAATAATGTAAGGTTCAAAATTAGTTGAAGTTATGAAATAAGCGTAGTTATGGAAATGCCTGGGGGAGGCCTTTGAGGCCCAGTAGTGGACATCATTTGGCTGAAAAGAACGAAACGGTACGGTCCAAATAGAGGGATGTGCTCCAGAGACTAAATTTCTTGATAATGGTGATTCTATCTGGGCCAGAAGACGTTACGTGGGCAGGCTCCCCACTAGGTGGACGGACGATCTGGTGAAGGTCGCGAGAGGTGCCTGGAATCTTGGATACGGGCAGCGCAGGACCGGTCACTGTGGAAATTCTTGGGGCAGGCCTTTGTCCAGCAGTGGACGTCATTTGGCTGAAACGAACTAACGAACTACATTTGCTCAGGACCAGTCATTTTGGAAATCCTTGGAAGGCTTTTGTGCAGCAGTGGACGATATGTGGCTAGAATGATCAAAACTCGTCCAATGACAGTTTAACTTTCCCCCGGGACAAACTTGACCTTCACTGGTTGGGTTATTGGCGTTCAAGCTGTAGATCCTGGCTACACAGGAGATGCAGCGGTGGGAACGAGAGGTGGGAATAGTCCCAATACTCACACATGCACAGTGGTGTTGCTGGGCACGTGTTGTCCAAGCGTGGCCTCCAGATACATAGCGCTGTGACCTCCCACGCCCACGCCCACGACGCCGCCGCTCTGCATCACGCTGTGGGCAAAACGAAACATAAATATCCTCGGACATTTTACATTGGGCCTCTAGTCCCAAACTAAGCAAAGCTTGTACTATGAGTACTAGATAATGGATATAAATAAAACTCATTTATTTCTGTAAATAGGCTTAAAAAAAGCACTTTTACAAGTCCCAGTATTAACCCTACCACTGCTTCAGGACAATAAATGGGCCAGTGCTGAGAAGAAGCAGCGCAAGAAACTCAGTCACTATTGTCAGCTTCTTTTTCAAAGGTTTACATGCTTTAAATGTACAAAGTTATAAATATTTATGCGAGCTAGGCAGTAACATATCCCAAACATTTTTATCTTTTAAATAATCATCGACTTTATAGTAGCCCTTTTTCATTAAGGTACTTTTAATATGTGCTTTGAATTTATGAATGGGTAGTTCTACAACAGTTTGTGGTAATTTATTATAGAATTTAATACATTTTCCCATAAATGAATTCTGAAAATTTACTTCCGAGTCAGTGCAGCATAGGCTAGCAGAAAAAAAAACTTCAAGCCGTGAGTACATAATGTAACTCATTAATAAACGTCGCGTTAAGACCCTTTTCTTACTAATTCAGTGCCTGAGGTAATGGGAGCGGCAAGGGATGTTTTTGTGACGTCAAATGTCAGTAAGATTTCAAATGTGCTTCTGACTTATATGCTCTGTCACGTCATATGTTATTATAAGACAACGCTACCAATCGATCAACATGGAAAGCATTGGGGGAGGCCTATGTTCAGCAGTGGACGTCCTATGGCTGAGATGATGATGATGATGATGAACGCTAGAGTGTAGCGCATAACTCAGACTAGCTAGACCTAACAGCTAATTCATTTTATTCTTTTTTGACAGGTAACTAACACCCCCAACAGAGGAAAATCCGGAAATCAGAGGTAAAATGGCCAGATCCTCTGTTTGAGGATTGCGGGTGAAGCTCACTTCCACTTTCGGTCTGATCATCACTATCCATCAGGTGAAAACCAACCTTAATTGTATGCACATAAGACACAAAAACGTTTCACAGCTTTACTCCACTCATCTTAAGCCGACCACGAGCAGCGATGGTTAAATTAAATCCAACCTTAACGCTATGTGCGTAAGACACAAACTCACGCGTCCGTGTGCTCGTGGTAATGGTAAAGCCCTGTCGCCGAGCACGTAGAATTTCGTCCAATGACCCCAAGCTACTAATCCTAATCGCTCGCGCGTAATTATATTGCTGTCGCGACTGTGCGACGGGCGGCCACAGCGAGTGTGCGAGCGCGATAGCAATATAATTACGCACGCAGCGGCATACGATATCCAACCTTAACGCTATGTGCATAAGCCACAAACTCACGCGTCCGTGTCCAAGTCTAGCCGATTTTCTTCGCCTCGTCTGCTACAGTGCGCCGCGAAGTTTGCTTATTGAGCACGATGTGGTTAAATGAAACCCGACCTTATTGCTATGTACATAAGCCACAAACTCACGCGTCCGTGTGCTCGTGTTGATGACAGTGATGTAATGTTTAGCAAAATCCCATCTTAATGCTATGAACATAAAAACCCAATTTAATGTCTCAGCTTTGCACATCCTCGCTCCACTTATCTTCGTTGCACAATGCACATTTTTGATGGAAATCCAACCTTAACGCTATGAACTTAAGCCACAAACTCACGCGTCCGTGTGCTCGTGGTGATAAGAGTCTGTAGTCCCTCTTCGCAGCGGTAAACGATACCCAACCTTAATGTTCAATCATCTTCATAGGACACCCAACCTTATTGCTATGTACATAAGCCACAAACTCGTATTACAGCTTCGCTACACATCTCACTCATCTTCATAGGAAATCCAACCTTAATGTTTAGTCATCTTCATAGGACATCCAACCTTATTGCTATGAACATAAGCCACAAACTCACGCGTCCGTGTGCTCGTGGTGATGAGAGTCTGTAGTCCCTCTTCGCAGCGGTAAACGATACCCAACCTTAATGTTCAGTCATCTTCATAGGACATCCAACCTTATTGCTATGTACATAAGCCACAAACTCGTATTACAGCTTCGCTACACATCTCACTCATCTTCATAGGAAATCCAACCTTAATGTTCAGTCATCTTCAAAGGAAATCCGACCTTAACGCTATGTACATAAGCCACAAACTCACGCGTCCGTGTGCTCGTGGTGATGATAGTCGGTGTAGGGCGGCGGCGCGCGTACCTCTCCCTCCCCGCAGCGAGGGACTAGGATCGGTGGGAGGGCTGCAATAGAGAAACAAATTTGAATTGATTTGATTTGATTAAAAAAAAATCTGTCGTTTGGACGCGAATAAATATGTGGACGAAAACAGGAGATGTGACCCTAAGTTTTTTTCTCTCTCTGCAGCGGGGAACTAGGATCGGTGGGAGGGCTGCAATAGAGAAACAAATTTGAATTGATTTGATTTGATTAAAAAAAATAACAATAAAACAGATCCATCGTTTTGAAGCGGATAAAGAGGTGGACGAAAACAGGAGATGTGACCCTAAGTTTTTTTCCCTCCCCACAGCGGGAACTTGGAACGGTGGGAGGGCTGCAACAGAGAAACAAATTTGAATTGATTTGATTTGAAAAAAAAAAAAACAAAAAAAAAAACAGATTCTTTCTTTGGAACGCAATAAAAAAAGTGGACGAAAACAGGAGATGTGACCCTAAGTTTTTTTCTCTCCCTGTAGCGAGGAACTAGGATCGGTGGGAGGGCTGCAATAGAGAAACAAATTTGAATTGATTTGATTTGAAAAAAAAAAACAATAAAACAGATCCATCGTTTGGAAGCGGATTAAGAGGTGGACGAAAACAGGAGATGTGACCCTAAGTTTTTTTCTCTCCCTGCACCGGGGGACTAGGATCGGTGGGAGGGCTGCAATAGAGAAACAAATTTGAATTGATTTGAGAAAATAAAATAAAAAAACCACATATCTATCGTTTGGACGCGGATAAAGAGGTGGACGAAAACCAGAGATGTGAACCCAAGTTTTTTTAAATTGAACCTTTAGATCACAGATGTATCGTTTGGACGCGGATAAAGAGTGGACGAAAATAGGAGATGTGAACCCAAGTTTTTTTTCATGTCTTCCATGTTTTTCGTGATTTGTTCTATACAAATCATCCATGTAGATCGTTTCATCCACGAAGACGCGCCCCACCATTCTTCCGCTAATGTTTGAGTGTTATCGGTACACGCTAAATGTTCCATGAGTGCACACGCACACTATAATAATGCCTTACAGATTGCTCGGATCAAACTCCCCGCACCCCGCGCTTCCCTCGATCAAAAATTGGTGGGGCGCGTCTTTGTGGATGAAACGATAGACGAAACTCAAGTCACGCTTCTCACTCTTCTTTCTAATACTAACTTATATTCAGAAATGAAATCATACATCCATAACTATTTCGAGATTATGGCTGAGTTGCAGCATCTTACTTTAACAAACGTCAAAAATCTGTCAAAGTCCATGCAAAAAACACCAGTAATCGTTATCACTACCTAAGAGACTCAGCTGCCCTAAATAAAAATAGATTATCAATCAATTGATAGTGTTACCAATGGTATGAGTGATTTCAGGTGAGAGCTGTTGATTAATCGATAATCAATTTTTAGGTAAGCCTAACCCAAATGTATAAAACACTGAAGACATATATTACTCACCAGGCGAGTCGATTTTATTGTAATGGTAAGGGTTGATGCACACTTCGTCCTTCTTCAACTGGTACGCGTACTCGCAGTGGTCGACTGGCTTTAGTTCATGGTGGCTCTGAAATGTTAGTGTAAGCTGGTAAAAAAACTTTTTGGAGAAAAAGTTGATAAAAAAAGGGACCATATAAGTTCTTAATACATTCAATTTATTCATAGAATGTAATGAAAGTATGTAGTCTCAAACTACACAAAAACCTCACTAAATCTCAAGTAGGGGAGAGGGATCTCGATAAATAATTCGTAATTTTTTTCAGCAAGAAACAAGATGTTGAAAAATTGTCTCTCACGTAATTAATAGACGCCCCCTTGGCATATTTTCAGAGTTGGAAATTATCAAGATAATTACGCTTCATGATAATTATCGGATAATTATCAAAAGTATAAGATATATTTGTCATTGTTTTATAAGAAATGTTACTTTATGTTTTTGGTTGCTAATTGTTGTCAAGTTATCAATCGCTAGTCACATAAAGCTTGGAAAATAGATAGGTAAATATTGTGGAGCTAAGTAGATAGGTTTTATAACAATTTTTGTTGATTAGCGCCCACCACTAGACGCAAGTGCGGAAATACACATTCGAAAACTTCGAATACAGTTCATTTTCACGACCGCATGTTTTTGTTATTATCTACTGATAATTATCCATTTGTTATTATCACGATAATTATCATGATAATTGATAATTATCCTTTCGAACCCTGCATATTTTTTAAACCAATCTGACGAATATCAATAACTTTGTTGTCCATTATCATTTAATTTACTAAACCGATTAAATGAAACTTTGTACCTAGGGAAAAACATAAATAAAAATATAATTACCTGAAGCTGCGGCCAACGCCACAGCCGGCAGTAGACAACATGCGGCAACCCTTTCCTGTACTGGCCGTTTATAACGTTATCGTTGGGCTTTAATCTGGAACGAAGAAACGACTTTGGTGAGCACTAGAACAGTTGGTGAAACTGCTACTTCTTCTCAGCATCAGCCCATATGGTCCCTGAATTGTTGGTAGGGCAAGTAGGGCTCAAGTATTGAATAAATAATTTAATTTAAATATGAACCAGTTGGCGGTTGATGTTAAGAAACAATTAGGTAGTTATACAACTTATGATTGGACAGAGAATACTTTAATGGTATTGATATGTGTGAGCGAGTACGTAATTTTTTATTTATTTCAATATCCATAACGTCATGAAAGTTTTATGGTCTTGTGGCGAAATTATTTTCTTCAAAGAGTTAATTAAAACGATTATTTTTTAATTACTGTGTTCAGGTTTAGCTAGTCTCCTAATTAACAAAATAAACAAGGACTTATTTAGTTAGCATTATTCATTAAAAAAAAAACTTTTATTGTGAATAAAGATACTAAGTAAATCAGCTGTTTTAGTAGTATTTTTGGGGTCACTGCTTTATGGAATTTATTATCCCATAACAATTGTATTTGAAAATCTTTTCTAAAGGTTAATTTAATGAAATACTTAATTGAAAATTAACTGAAGTTAATCTTAATTTTTGCAACAATGAAATAGACAATAACAGGACGACAGTGGCCCGAAAATGGATCTAATAGGAATCTTATTGGAATCAAATTAAAACACTGCCCATAACATGCGCATTTACCGCAAAAAACGGTGTTTTATTGCATAAATTAGTTATGAACAGCAAACCTTACATACCAGATTTCCTTGGCCAAAATTGCTTGAAGGACAAAAGAACACTAATGTTCTGATGGCAACACGAAAAGAGTGCAACACACACAAAACGTCCTTTGTTGATGTTCAAATCGCGTTAAAAATAGTATCTAAAAAATCGCAAAGTACTAAACAGTGCGGCCATTTTGGCAAAATGCTTCGATTTGTTGTGACGGCGATTTGACCTTTCCAAATTTGCGTCCGTCTACGGTTGCGCAACCAAAATGCGACGGTCGGTACCGCCTTTGAGGTCAATAAACTTGCACGACTATGACGTTTGGTCGGGTTATATTGACGTTAAGTTCATTTCCGAACGAAGACACTAGGACTATTTGGAAACTGCCTATAACAAATAACTTGAGGTAAAAGTGTATTTTACTCATAAACCGCAAAGTTTATCATTAAACAAGATTATTAATTAATGAAAATCAAAGGACCAACACCAAAAATAAGAGTTTCCGAACGTGTTCGACGAATGTGCTCTAGCCACAAAAACAAGGCGAAATAGCTCTTATCTCCCAGAAAATACGGATATACGGATAAGCAAGTCACAATCATATTCTGCAGGAGACCGGAAATGTCACATTCTGCAAATTATTATTGTTATCACAAAGATCAATAATAAAAACTAACCTGGGAATCGTAACGCATCGAGTATGACTATTCTGGCTTGAAATTGCTCTCTCCAATTCCTCTAGAGCTCCACTTTTCTTCAATTTTTTAACTAGACTCTTTACAGCCTTTTCAGACCACTTATCTTCGGCGGAAGATCCCTCAGGACCCTTTTTCCACCCTAAAAGTCGTTTCACAACGGGCGGCGTTAGCGGAAACATGCCGCAGCACTTCACTTATTAAGTCATCAAAATAAATATCTTAGGTAATAACAAATTAAATTCGCGCACAATTATTACGGTCCGTATTTAGATAAACTACTTATCGGCCATATTGAGAATTGAGAAATGAATGACTGAATGACAGTTCAGTTGTCAATCAACAATAGATATAGCTGTCCTTTTCACACAAGCAATACATTTTATTAGCGTTTTACGAATTCATTTGATTATGTATTGTCAAGAGCCTAAATAGATGCTTTAAAATAAAGGATTAATTAAATTGGCATTGAAAGAATTATTGCATTAATATATAATTTACAAATAAATTAAATAAAGTTATTCTCTATCTCTCTCTAAATCTATTTACGTTCGTATTTACTTTTCATCTATACTTATAATAAATCTGTAGAGAGGTCAATTCTGTACATGAAATATATTTTCAAAATAACTATCAGGGGATGATTAGTGATCGATACTGATGCCAAAAATGCAATCAGTAAAATTTTTGTCTGTCTGTCTGTCTGTCTGTCTGTCTGTCTGTCTGTCTGTCTGTCTGTCTGTCTGTATGTTCCTTATAGAAACAAAAACCACTTGACGGATTTTAACGAAACTTGGTACAATTATTCTTCATACTCCTGGGCAGGTTATAGGATACTTAGGAATTCCCACGGGAACGGGAATTAGCGGGAAAATCCTTTTGTACGAAAAATCTAAACCGCTTAAGTTAGACGCTTGAAATTTGGCATGCAAGTACCTTAGTAAACTTAAAGCTTAGTTACAACAGGATATTGCAAAATTCCCATGGGAACGGGAGTTAGTGGGAAAAAACATTTGTATGAAAAAATCTAAACCGCGTAAGATAGACTCTTGAAATTTGGCATGCAGGTACCTTAGTAAACTTAAAGCTTAGTTACAACAGGATATTGCAAAATTCTCACGGGAACGGGAGTTAGCGGGAAAAAACATTTGTATGAAAAAATCTAAACCGCGTAAGATAGACTCTTGAAATTTGGCATGCAGGTACCTTAGTAAACTTAAAGCTTAGTTACAACAGGATATTGCAAAATTCCCACGGGAACGGGAGTTAGCGGGAAAAAACATTTGTATGAAAAAATCTAAACCGCGTAAGATAGACGCTTGAAATTTGGCATGCAGGTACCTTAGTAAACTTAAAGCTTAGTTACAACAGGATATTGCAAAATTCCCACGGGAACGGGAGTTAGCGGGAAAAAACATTTGTATGAAAAAATCTAAACCGCGTAAGATAGACGCTTGAAATTTGGCATGCAGGTACCTTAGTAAACTTAAAGCTTAGTTACAACAGGATATTGCAAAATTCCCACGGGAACGGGAGTTAGCGGGAAAAAACATTTGTATGAAAAAATCTAAACCGCGTAAGATAGACGCTTGAAATTTGGCATGCAGGTACCTTAGTAAACTTAAAGCTTAGTTACAACAGGATATTGCAAAATTCCCACGGGAACGGGAGTTAGCGGGAAAAAACATTTGTATGAAAAAATCTAAACCGCGTAAGATAGACGCTTGAAATTTGGCATGCAGGTACCTTAGTAAACTTAAAGCTTAGTTACAACAGGATATTGCAAAATTCCCACGGGAACGGGAGTTAGCGGGAAAAAACATTTGTATGAAAAAATCTAAACCGCGTAAGATAGACTCTTGAAATTTGGCATGCAGGTACCTTAGTAAACTTAAAGCTTAGTTACAACAGGATATTGCAAAATTCTCACGGGAACGGGAGTTAGCGGGAAAAAACATTTGTATGAAAAAATCTGACCCGCGTAAGATAGATGAAGGGGGGGTAAAACGAGATCCACGCGCACGAAGTCGCGGGCGGCCGCTAGTAGACAATATATTAGCTGCCAGTATTTTTAGGGTTGTACTAAATCAACTCGATATATTTCAATTGCTATTCAAATAATTATTATATTGTTGGAACTTTGATTGATATAATTGTTATAGCCTGACCAGGAACATAAAAACCCTGGCATAGTGGCGCGTCAATTGCATTTGATAGTGCAACACTGAGTACAGTCGTACCTGTGTTAAATTAATAGGCTAACTTTATGTATCAGGATTCAGGATTACGGGCTAATTTGATATTTTCATAAATTAACGAAAAAATATTATTATAGGTAACCTGATTTAAATAAATTAAATGAAACCATCAATCGAGCTAGTAGAATTTATTTTATTATTCATCAATAATCAAATTCAGAACTTGAATATTCAACTGCAATGTCTGCTCATGAACGCTTCAAACTCGGTACTTCTTTCCCAATCCCATAAAATTCAACACTTAGAAAGAACAAATTTTTTTAAAATAGGTAGTTGAAACAAACCACAGCAAATTTTCATAGTGGACTGTACTATACGATAAACATGTCAATCAATTTGACAACCTTTGTCAGAAACATTATTCAATGAAAATATTGTCCAAACCCTTAGTATTTCTCTTCGACAAATACTTTAACACATTGTGAACCACTTTTCTTTCACGACTATAAAAATATTTTAGCAATTTAATTCATAAAACCAATTGCGCACATTTAAAATAAACTTTGTTTACACTTTGACAGCAATAGACTGACATGCAAGGTGACATGTCAATGAAGTTTTCAGTTACTGTTGCCATTAAAAGAAATTAGTACCATTAGTTTTCCGCAACATGGCGAGGGTTTTTATGTTCCTGGTCAGGCTATACTGTAAAAGCTCGAACTACGGTTAATCTTAAGATTTAAGTGTAAGTTTTAGGATTTACCGATATGAGTTGGTAAATGTAAGTATTTCTGAAAATACGACGATTTTTTCGAGCTTTTACCATTCGAATTCAGTATATGCTAGGTTTTACCTCTGTCAGCTGGTAGATGTTGGTTTTAGGAATAAAACAATGAGTACTTAATTCTTAATGGGGAATTATAACACCATCGACTAAAAAATAACTTGCGACTGATGATGGCATACCTACTTACTGTTTTAATAACTTGAGCGGTATGAATTTGAGTAAGCGAAAAATTAACTTAACTAACGACGAATATTGATTAATATAATCAAATGCAGAACGAGCTTACAAAAAGTGGGTTATGTTTAATCCATTTTAGATATTAAAATTCTGTCCGTGCGACTACATTACTTAGTGAGCGACTAGAAATACAAAGAGGGCAACTTCAATATTAAGATAGATTCGATTTTTTCCAATTGAAGTAATTTCTGATGATGATGATGATGATGAGATGCGCTGAGCACGTTATGACATGTTTTGTTTTTCAAAATTTACCGTGCCATTAACCTTCCTATACCCGCGCGTTGGTCTCTCAGACCGACGAACTGATAATTCGGAGTTTTTTCAAAAAGTATTAACTCTATGACTTTGCGGTTTTTAGTAGCTTCATGATTTGTGACCTGCCATTGTTTAGTGTTGTTCGATCGCTGCTGCCAAGTGTACGTGTGTCACTTTTTACTGTTATTCGGTCTGTGAGACCGACGCGGGTATACGTGTTTCTACTTCAGGTATGTTACTATTGTTTTATTTTACAATATTACTCAATAAAATGTATTGTCATATTTTAGTGGCGTTTCATATCAATTAGGTATTACTGTATTTTATTATTATTAATTTGTTTTAGCCATTTTTGTCGTCATAATGAACGAAGAAAGGATAAAGGGCGCTGTTAGAATGTGAAGATTCGGACTCCAACTATGATGACCAGAGTGACAGTGATGAGGTGGTGGATGATTTAGAAGTGCAGGAGAACAACACCGATTCTGAGCAGAAGGGTGATTTGTCAGATGCAATAAGTATTTTTGTCACTATACGAGCATGCAGTTATGGTATGTTCCGGTTATTATTCCACTGAAACCACTAGCGATAAATACTGTTTTGTTCTTTTATATTACTAAGGATACTTCCATTAATTATATTTTATAGTAATTTTTTAGGCTTCAAAAGAAAAAAAGTTTATTTATGTTATTAAATTTAGGCTGATATAAAATTTTGTTTAAATTTTAAGTCTGATTTAAAGGCTGATTAAATCAAAACATCTATAAATATAAAATTTGTTTTAATTTATTTATGCAATTATAACCTTAACGTATAATTTAAAGCAAATTATAGTACAATACAGTACACAATTAAACTATAAAACACGAGCTCAACTTTCGGTCTGAGAGACCGTGCGCGGGTATATGTGTAATGCTTTTTGGCGCGGGTATACGAAGGTTAATGTAAATCCTAAAATTTACCAACGAAATGGTGGTAAGAGTTCGAATCGCAAACCTTTTGGGACATTTACCATTAGACATTGGTAGATGTTAGGTTTTACTGGAATATCTTAGGATTTACTGCAATTCGAGCTTTTACAGTAACATAATCACTATTTAAAAAAATCGTCAGAAGAAAGAAAATTTCATGCTTGATTGTGAGAAAGAAAGTGTGATTTAAGGGCGAAAAAAGTAAAGAGAATTAAATAATAATTAAATAACCCTCCTTCTGGCGCAGTCGGGTAAAAATATTTAACTGTTTCATGTTATAAATAAATAAATAAACAATCCTGTGGGTCTAGACAAAGTGCAAATTATAATCGCAAACCAGTCGAAAAGTGGTCGAAAAGCCCCTTTTTTGTATGGAGTTTTGACGGATTCGATTTTCGATTCGATCAAAAAGTGCGTTTTGTCTAGGGGGGCTGATCAGCTCCCCCAGTCCCCCCTAGACAACTTACACTTTTTGATCGAATCGAAAATCGTATCCGACAAAACTTCATACAAAAAAAGGCCTCTCGACCAAGTTTCGATTCGTTTGCGATTACAATGTGCACATTGTCTAGGACCCACAGATCCTCCATTTACCACGGTAAACATAAGTCATGCTCCTGCAATAAAGATTATTATTTCAATTGAAATAGTTCGATTAATTAATCGAAGGAAACAAATATTTGACATCCCTATTCATGACAGCAAAGTGGCTGACCAATCAAATTACAGCATCTGACATTTGCTAACCGGATATTATCTCATTCTCTATGGATTTTAGAATGTTTTTGTTTTGAAATTGACACAAATGGCTTGCAAAATATTAATTCATTTGTTATTTTTCAGTAGATCTGCCAGTTGCTTTTGAAAAATAATGTTTTTTTAGTGAAACAAGATTTCATGGTAAGTTTTGTATGGTTTACATAACTTTTATGAGTAGTTTTAGTGTATTTCTGTGTGAAATTTGGCAAAATATTTGCCAGTTGGGGATTTGTTACTGGCTTGAAATAAAATACTTTGATATGGCCAGTGTCAATAAATAATCATAATAATCATGTTGCCTGATGGTTTCTTGACATGCCTTGGCTGGAAAGGAATCGATTACTTTTTCGAGAAATAAAAGTTAATATTTTAGCCCCAAGTTTCGCAAAACTTTTAAAACTTTTCCGCGATCTTTTACAAACTATTGCATTATTGATTTGTGTCCATATTTTTTAAACATAATATATTTTCCAATGGCTTTTATATTTTATTCAAGTTTCTAGCAGTTCTTGATAATTATTTATAACATGCAGCACTATTTCAGTAATGACTTATAATAAATAGCTTTCTTTGCATTTAAACAAAGTAATATTAAAATATCTAATATGCTTGAATTTACCATCCTACTTACCTGCATATTGCGATATAAAGTTTTTCCTACTCAATCTACAAGGGTACTAAACTACAGGGCTGTTGTATAAGTTTTTTTTATCAATGTTTGAGTAGGTACCTACATACTATAGTCACAAAAAATATTACTTTTTAGATTATATCAAGAAAGTTAAGTATTTAAACCTTTAAAGAAATGTTTAATGCTTTTCTTCTTAACGCATGCATTTCACACAATACTTGTAATTGGCTTCGGACTAAAATATATAATAAGTTTCAATTGTAACAATCCCTTCTTTTTTATTCCAATTTCCCAAGCCCGTTCCTATTTCCTTGACCATAATTATTACCTCTATAGATCCAAATATGGCGCAGGCTCAGCCACCTCTGATAGTCTGCATGGAGAATGTGAGCGGAGAAGAAGTGGCCTTGAGAATTGAACCTACTGACGACTTCCAGTCTTTCCTGGTCAAAGCCAAGTAAGGTTTTGTTGTTTTTGAAGTATTTTTTTGGTTTTTAGATTTTCTTCAACATTATAAGGCTAATGTGAAAAATTCAACTTTTATTAGTATTTAGGCCCCTTAACATTCAGGGCACTTCAAACCACCAGCTCGCACTAAGTGTTTCGATGACTCTTTTATAATGCGAACAGCTAGGGACTGGAATTTGTTGCCTGCTGCTGTCTTTCCCGAAGACTATAATCCGGGTCTTTTCAAGGCGAGAGTGAATAGGCACTTACAGGGCAGATATGTACCATCCTAGACTGCATCCCACTTAAGTTTAGGTGCGATTGTGGTCAAATATCTGCCTTGTTATGCATAAAAAAAAATAGTTTGCTCTATCAATATGTTACAAGTGTTACAACCTGTGAAATCAACACAGTATTCTATTTATATTGTTGTTTTTAAACTATTTTGCCTTAAAAAATATTTTCAGTTAATTAAGTTATTAAAATTCCAGATCGACCCTCGGTTTTGAAGTCGACATAAATTCCGTGACTCGAAACCAGCCAGTGTCCCTAAATGACAATATCTATCAGTTCCTCATGAGCACAGAAAACAATTTAGACTCCCAAGTCATGTCTCTACCAAGTTACGACCAAGTATTATCCCAAACATTCGACCAATCTTTGCCCCAATCATTTGATCAAGCTTTACCCCAACCTTATGACCAAGCACTGCCCTCTCAGAGCTTTGACCAAATGTTGGAACCAAGCAACGATCCCAACGATCTTGAGTATGAACTTGATGATGGCACTCAAATCCGAGCGTCTCAAATACACTTTGACAACGAAGACCCACACGTAGATCTATCAGCAGAGAAGATACCGTTCATCAAATACACTGATGACGTCGACGAATTTGACCTGGAAAATGTTGGGGACGAAGAAACTAGAAAGTACAATATAGTCGAAAGCCCAGTTTCCAGATGGTCCAGCAGAGAAGGCAGTCCTAGACGTAGTTTTGTCAATACGTTGCCTTTTAAACTGGTATGCAACAACACTTCCGTCTTCGAAGCTCAGTTTACAAAGTATTTGGAGTCCAGCACAGCTAAAACATATACCACTTTGAACCCTGTTACTAATAGGAATAAGTCTCCAAGAAGCTTGATAAGAGACAACTATAAAAACTATGACGACAAATTCAAAGGAGATGATTTTACTGGATATACTAGGGAAGAAATTCTCAATATGTTCAAAGATTCTCCAGTTGCTTCTCTCCCGTATGAAGGTCAGAATCTAAACGAGAAACGGCGGCATGTACGCAAAACTGATCCTTCTCGGTCAGTCCATAAGAACTGGAATTCTAAACCTGTAAACTACGACGATGGGATTTTGATAGGAGATGCGGAGAACCAGAATTGTATAATTTGTGGTAAATTCGTTGAGAATAAAATCGAAAAACTTTATGTATTCGATAAAGAAGACCAAAAACGACACCGGGCGTCTCCCCAAAAAAGAACTTCAAGTCACTTAAAGATAATTTGTGAGGGATGCTTAGAAGAAAATTTCAAACCAAGTCGCATGAAGGGCCCAAACCAATCATTGGGCCCTGATGAATACCTGGTGATAAGAAACAATCAGCAGTACATATTCCAGAAGACGAAAAAGATTGACTTCAAAACTACTTTCAACGCAGATTTAATAAACGATAAAGAAATTAATAAGAAGAAAGAGAACGAAAAAGTAGAGTTTGTCAAAGTTGAAATTGGGTCTGATGGGGAAATAGTAACTAAACCTATAGACAATGATCCCAGGTGTACAGACGATGTTGTTATCGTTAAAGATGAGGATAACGATGAAAGCTCTAGCGATGTGGAAATCATAGAGCCTGCGGATATAGACGAAAACATCATAGACAATTTGGAAGACGCAGATGAAGATGTTAAGGAGTTTTTGGGAAAATATCAAGCTGATAATAATACGGAAACTGAATTGAAATGCAGGTCAGCATACACTGGTAGTTTGTAGTCCAAAAGACATTTAATAGATTTAGGACATTCTTGAAAAAAGCGCAAAATAACACAAAAAAAAAGAAGTAGATATAAAACCCAAATCAAATTGAGAAAAAATCATTCTAAAATTGGCTTAAATTACATATCAGTGTCTCCAACCAACAGTCCAATATTTGACGCGTATACAACTGAATCAATGTAGTTAGGTGCAAAGGTAAAGAGAAAATCGTTGACTTTGGGAAAACATAGTAAATCCCAGTTTTTGAAAGGGGAACGTTTTATAAGGTCTTCCTTCTGCAACAGAGCTAAAACCATGCGCAAAAGCTAGTTAACAATAAATTTCTGCTGCTGTCAAATGTTGGTTTATTAATTTCCAATCGATCCACAGGTTTTGCGAAAAGATCTTTGCTGAGCTATCGGAAGTCATGGATCATGGAGAAGAACATAAGCACGATTTGGAAGACGGGGCGGTCTACCCTTGCCCCCTTTGTGATTACGGTTAGATCATCATCATCATCATCATCATCAGTTCACTGTCTCGCCTGAAACACAGGTTTTAACCTAGTTCAGGAAAAAACAGGGACTAACCAAACATATTTCCGAAGTTCTGAACCGTAGCTGAGCGGAGAAGTTTTTTTTATCCAGATCGAGGAATTCTGGGCCTACACCTCACCTGATGGACCCGGATTCTGCAACTCAGTTATGTGGAAATAACGCAATCTGATTGGTCAGTCTTATTCTCCACGACCCTCTAATTTACCAGAGGCAGATGGAGGATTTGGCTTACAGGCTTACACCCTACACTCCCTACGCTGGCCAGACGGGTTGGGGAGGCCTGATGTTCACGTATTTGTTCCTTAGTCACCTTTACGACGTCCACGGGAAGAGTGGGATTATGTTTATAGAATTTACTAAACAAATTCGTCATTATGAGAGTAATCAATTGTTTTCCTTTGATGCAAATTTACTTGCAGGATATTCAAATGCAAAATGGCTGAAAGGTCATTTGAAGGCGGCTCATGAGAAGAAAGAAGTTCAGAAACCTATGGACAGTGATGAGATGATCAAAAAAGGTAAATAAGTTGTTGTATAAATGAAGAAGTAAGAAATTGCATTTCTTTCTAAAGCCTGGTCCGCGCTCGCACACTCACAGTCGCGACAGCAATATAATTACGCGCGAGCGATAAGGATGGGTAGCTTGGGGTCATTGGACGGGATTCTACGTGCTCACGGACCAGGCTTTAGCAACCATTTTTATGTATACCCTTACCCAGCTGCAAAAAAATTCTAGCTTCTTCGTTTAAGCCAAATGACGTCCACTTTCGGACAAAGACCTCCCCCAAGGAGCCTTTGTTTAGTTTGTAAAAATGCAAAATGATACTTTTTTATCCATCTATATCTCACTCTCTCTCTCTCTGTCGTTCTATCTAGCTATTTCTGCTAAACATTGTGGTACGTAAGCAGTTATAATAAATTCCATTTTGTATCTTCAGAAGATGGAAAGTCAAAACCAGCGTCTCCCATCGCCAGAAGGACTCGAAGTTCTTGCAAGAGAACTGAGAACGACGGTAGCAAAGGTTTGTAATTTTATTATGTACCCTCACAAAACGTTAAGGCTTGCGTGAAAGAGAAACAAAAAGGTGCTAAGTACCCACACAAAACGTTTAGGTTTGAGTGAAAGATAAACAATAAAAAAGGTAAGAAGTACCCTCACAAATGTTAGAGCTTGAGTGAAAGGGACAAACAAATTAAAAAGGTGTTTTAAGTACCCTCAAATACAGTGGAGTGAAAGAGACAAGCTCATTTGAACAGAAAATGGTCTTCGTCGTCTATAGAGTATTTAATTTTCTTGTCATCATGGTAAAATAAACATTAATTTGGTCTTTAACATATTTTTCCAATTTTCTAGAGAGTCCTGTACCACCATTAGACAACGTGGGCAAGTTACTCAGCAACGCTGAATCGGTTTGTGTAGTTTTCATTTTACTTTATTTGCTGTTCAATTTAGTTCGTATTAGTTTTTGCGCGCGACTTGTTCCTCGTAGATTATAAATTATGAAAAAATTGCCTAAGTTTTGTTTGTACTAAAGCCCGGTCGCCGAGCACGTAGAATTTCGTCCAATGACTCCAAGCTACCCATCCTTATCGCTCGCGCGTAATTATATTGCTGTCGCGACTGTACGACGGGGCGTTCGCACTTAGTGTGCGAGCGCGACAACATAATTACGTGCGAGCGATAAAGATGGGTAGCTTGGAATTTGTTGATACCCACTAGCTATAGTCGGCGACCGGACTATAGATAGTGGGTATCAACAAAATCTCCTTTGAGAGTAAACGGGACTATTCCCACCTCTCGTTCCCACCGCTGCAACTCCTGTCTAGCCAGGCTACAGCTTGACCGCCAACAACCCAACCAGTGAAGGTCAAGTTTGTCCCGGGGGAAAGTTAAACTGTCATTGGACCCGCAACGAAATTAATCAGAAGAACATTAGGAGAAGTTCCTAATTAAGGTTCGACTTCCCTCCAGTGCAAAGCAAAGGTTTAAGTAACATTTATGAAAAGATACACAACACACAGATCACAGAAACTAAAGGGAGATGTGACAAGGGGGCGGGGCCGGTGTCGCAGCAATATGCCCAAAAACAGAACACATTGCTCGTGACAGCAGCGACGTCATAATGCAAACAGTTTACATTGTTTGCTTAGTACTAAAGATTATTCGAACGTTGAGTACTGATACTGCAGTGGATAATGAGCACATTTTGATTACTTTGTGTGTGAATTTATAATGCTGAGTTTTGAACTCAGCGCATTAATTGGCATCTTTCTATATCTCTATGAAATGTACCATGTCACCATGATTGTAAACGTAAAATCTTCACCAAACCTTACAGGCGGATTCTACCTTACTGATCAAAACAGAGGTGAAGCAAGAAGCCCTGGCCAGCAGCGATGATGAGATCTGGATAGTTCAGACCGGTGATGATGATGCCACCAAACAGTTGGAGAGCCTGTTCAATGCGGCGAAGGTAAATGCTATTAAAACAGGTATTCCCCTGGTATAGTCTGGTCTGCGAGCACGTAGAATTTTGTCCAATGACCCCAAGCTACCCATCCTTATCGCTCGCGCGTAATTATACTGCTGTCGCGACTGTACGACGGGCGCCCGCAGTGAGTGTACGAGCGCGACAGCAACATAATTACGCGCGAGCGATAAGGATGGGTAGCTTGGGGTCATTGGACAAAATTATACGTGCTCACAGACCGGCCTTTAGTTTAGTACCTATAGCTGGACTTTTTTCGCATTTTCTATTAGACTTAGGTACTCCTACCTACCTAGATCATACCAGATTGCCAATTTTCAGATGGTTGCACGGCTTGTTACTACCGAGACATCCATTTTTTTGCAGGAACTGTTTTTTGCAGGATCTCCTTTAGTATTTTACTCATGCATGATTCGTGTTCAGTGTTATGCGGGATCGCGCAAAACTGTATTGCCGTGGGAACAAACCCTCAGAGAAAGATTAAGAGTAGGCGCACACCGTTGATTTTTAGTTGGCCGATAGTTGTGACCGATTTTAATTTGTATGAAGAATCGGCCAAATCGAATCGGCGTAGTGTGCGCACTCCCATACATGCCCATGCTGATCAACTACCCGACTAAACTATCGGCCGACGAAAAATCAACGGTGTGCGCCTACTCTAAGAATTTGTGCTTGTCAATCTGCCAGGCTTCTGCATTTTATAAGCATGTTCCAGCCATGGCCTTTCATCTCCATTCATTTTCTATAGAGAGCATGACAAATAAAAAACAACACTCGTTTGATCAGATATGACATTTTCAGGGCCACCAGAAACAAGAGACTTGTCCAAAGACTATTCACAAATGCTTCAACTGTAGGTAAGTTTGAATATCAAATTATCATCTACCTACATGTTTCGTTCAATTTTAATTTTGTAGTCATTATTTATAATATTTATGTAATTTTGTAGTCGAATCTTCACATCAGAAGTGTGCCTATCCTCCCATAAGTGCAGAATCCCTCGTCGTGGCAGAAAGAGAAAGTCCGAGAGTAAAGAGGACAGCGCTATCTGCGTACCCACTAAGGAGGATTTCCTAAAGGTTAATATGATGCGGGTAGTTTGAAACTTTTTGTATGTCTACCTTCAGTTTATTATTTACTGTACCGAATGAAATAGTGATATTAGTCTGTCTCCTTTTGCGCTATTTGCATGTCGACAAAGAAGGATTTCATAAAGGTTAATATGATGCGGATAGTTAGAAAATAACATTTATGTGCCTACCTTCAATTTGTTATTTACTGTACCGAATGAAATAGTGATATAGTTTGTTTCATTTTGCGCTATTTGCATGCTGACATAATAAAAATTTTATAAAGTTTAATATGGTGGGGGTAGACGGAAAGTTAAAATTTGTGTGGCCTACCTTCAGTTTGTTATTTATTGTGCCAAATGAAATAGTAATATAGTCTGACTCATTTTGCGCTAAGGGAGATATTGATGTGGGGTAGGCGGAAACTACTATTTGCATGCCTACCTTCAGTTTCTTATTTATTGCACCGACTGAAATAGAAATATAGTCCGTCTCGTTTTGCGCTATTTGCATGCCGACTAGGAAGGATTTCATAAAAGTTATTTTGATGCGGGTAGTTAGAAAATAACATTTATGTGCCTACCTTCAATTTGTTATTTACTTTACCGAATGAAATAGTGATATAGTTTTCATTTTGAGCTATTTGCGTGCTGACATAAGATTTTCTAAAGGTTAGTAAGGTGCGGGTAGTCTGAAACTACAATTTGTATGCCTACCTTCAGTTTCTTATTTATTGCACCGAATGAAATAGAAATATAGTCCGTCTCGTTTTGCGCTATTTGCATGCCGACTAGAAAGGATTTCATAAAAGTTATTTTGATGTGGGTAGTCAGAAAATAACATTTGTATGCCTACCATCAGTTTGTTATTTACTGTGAAACAGAGATAGTACCTAATATAAGCCTGTCTCGCTTAGCTTAAGGATTTGAATAATTTGTAGTTGTATTTTTCTAATCTGAGATTATGTTTCTAAAGCCTAGTCCGTGAACACGTAAATTTTGTCCAATGACCCCAAGCTACCCATCCTTATCGCTCGCGCGTAATTATATTGCTGTCGCGACTGTCAGACGGGCGCCCGCGGTGAGTGTGCGAGCGCGACAGCAACATTATTACGCGCAAGCGATAAGGATGGTTAGCTTGGGGTCATTGGACAAAATTCTACGTGCTCACGGACCAGGCTTTAGTAGATTATTTAAAATGTTGCTGCAAAGTATGTAGTAGCACAGAATAATAATAAGTATAAACCGCGTAGAAAAAAGTCCTTTGATACCTAGTTAAGTCTTGGATTAATTCTTAAGCAGGCTCAAAAAAAAGTTATTGGTTTTCAACCGTATCTTCACAGCATTAAGTTCAAATTGATTTGGTGACTAATTTTAACCAAGGCCTGGTTAAGGGTTAAATAGTAACACGGAAAATAAATGAATGTTACAGCTGTTTAGGTATATAGTTATTTTATTTATTATTCTCACATTTATTCTACTCAATTAAGTATTTTCAATTTATTTAAATTAGTTATAACGGGACTTTTTTACTTTTTGGCGTTTAACTTTTTTAAACTTTCAAAGTCTATCAAATCACAGTGCCTGAAACTTCAAAGTTTGGCACAGTTTTTGTGGAAATCGTTTCTCATTTAACTTTGAATGATAATAAAATAAAATTGATTGATTTGATTTGATTTCAGAGAGCGCAAGGCCGACCTAGGGTAGTAACGCCTGATAACGACTTGCTAGTTGTGGTAAGATATCTGTTCTACCAATAGTTCTGGGTATTTTTCTATTAATAGGTACTAATATAGATCGTGTCATCCACGAAGAAGCGCCCCACCGTTCTTCCGCTAATGTTTGAGTGTTATCGGTACACGCTAAATGATCCATGAGTGCCCACGCACACTACAATAATGCCGCTCGGATTGGTCGGATCAAACTCCCCGCACCCCGCGCGACCGAGACCATAAATTGGTGGGGCGCGTCTTCGTGGATGAAACGAACGTGGATTCTGGGTATTTTTCTATTAATACTGTATTGTTCCTACAGGGTATTGCACATCTGGCTATCTGCACATCAGCTTTAAAAAAATGAACAAAATCTTTGCTTTCCAGAGACCACGCCGCAGGAAGAATAAAGAACCGACATCTGATCCCCAAATAGTGACGTGCCATAACTGCAACGAATCTTTCACTTCTAAAGTACGGCTGAAGTTTCACATGTAAGTTGGCAGTTATATGTATATATAGGTATACTTTACCGCTTTGACGTTACTTTGTATAAACCAACTACTAATTATTTCGTATTCCTACCACTATATTCCTTATTCTAACCACCGTATTTCCTACATCGAACTTCCTGTCCCTATATTTCCTTTTCGCACCACGTAGGCAGTTCCACGAGACCTCCACCTCTGCCGGGCCATCTCGCTATTCGTATGCACTGTACCTTAGGCCAGGGGTTCCCAAACTATGCGTTCTGACACCCTGAGGCCTCCGGAGTTCTTCTCAAACTTGAGCCCTATTTTGATTGATTTGATTGATGTGTCGCAAATAAATATTACCCGGTCTAAATGCCCTATTTCTATTCCCTACCACATAGGCAATTCCATGAGACCCTCACCCTTATCGATCTCGCTAGTCCTGTGCACTGTATTTAGGTATTTGTATTTTTTTGAAAGTATTGAACTTTTTTTTTATAACACCAAGCCTAGATCCCGTATATTCTCTATTCCTACCACTATATTTTATCATCATCATTTCAGCTATAGGATGTCCACTGCTGAACATAGGCCTCCCCCAATGCTTTCCATGTTGATCGATTGGTAGCAGCCTGAGTCCAGCATTCCTTGTTCCAACCACTATATTCCCTATTCCACCCACTATATCCCCTATCCCCACCACATAGGCAGTTCCACGAGACCCCCACTCTTCCCGGTCAGTCCCGCTATTCCTGCTCGGCGTGCGGCGAGCAGCAGTTCGCGACGGAGACGGCGCTGTTCGACCACGTGCACTTCCAGCACCACCGGCGCCGGCGCTGGCGCTGCCCCGTCGCGGGCTGCGGGAAGAGCTTCTACCTCAGGTGGGCAGGAGGTCCCAGGGTCTAGGAGAGATGGGAGCAGTGGAGGCAGGCTCTACCTGAGGTGGGCTGAGGAGTTCTCAGAGTCTTCGGTAGGCAGAGACTTCAGAAAGACTGGGAGCAGCGGTAACAGATTCTACCAGTAGTGAGTCTGCAGGAGCCCAGAGCTGACGTCATTAGAGAGACAGAGACGGGAAGAAGACTGGGAGCAATGGAGAGAGGTTTTGCCTGTGATGGGAGCCAGGAGACCAGAGAGTGTCTGTTAGAGAGTGTCAAGGAGTCTACAGAAGCCAGAGCGACTGGCGGCTGACGTACGGGACACAAGCAGTGACAGGGACCAGCTGAGAGAGCTTCTAACTATGGTAAAGTATCTTACAGGAGTGTACAGCAGGCTAGAGCGTCTAGAGTGTCATAAACATAGCGCAGGGAGTTTTAGGATCAGGGGAAAAGCTTCTCCCTAAGGTGCTGGACCTTGCAAGAGTCCGTAGCTGGCTGGAGCGGCTGGCGGTAGATGTAAAGAAGGAGCTCTTATCTAGGAGTTACTATAGCTGGTCAAATGGGGCTAAGCTAGTCAAGAAGTTCTCACTCTTAAGAACTAGGTGGTAAGCTCCACAGTCCCGCCACTCGTGCGGCGTGCGGCGAGCAGCAGTTCGCGACGGAGACGGCGCTGTTCGACCACGTGCACTTCCAGCACCACCGGCGCCGGCGCTGGCGCTGCCCCGTCGCGGGCTGCGGGAAGAGCTTCTACCTCAGGTGGGCAGGATAGGAGTTCCCAGGGTCTAGGATAGGAGAGCAGTGAAAAAAGCTACTACCTGAGGAGCGCTGCAGGAGTTCTCAGGATCTAGGAGGAGAGAAACAATTCCCAGGGTCTACCTGAGGTGGGCACAGGAGTAAATAGGGTCTAGCATAGAAGCAGTGACGAGAACTTCAACTTGTAGTGGGCGGCAGGAGTTCTCAGGATCTAGGGTAGGTGGAGACTGGAAGCAGAGACAGATTCTACCAGAAGTGAGTCACAGGAGCCCAGAGGTGACGTCAGCAGAGAGGCAAAGACGAGAAGAAGACTAGGAGCAGCGGAGAGAGCTTCTGCCTGTGATGGGAGCTCAAGGAGTCTACAATAGCCAGAGCGATCGGCAGCAGACGTGCGAGACACAAGCAGTGACTGGGACCAGCTGAGAGAGCTTCTACCAGGGGTAAGGTGTCTTGCAGCATGACGTCTTCCAAGAGTCTAGTCGCCAGTCGCTTGGAGCTGCTGGCGTCTGACGTAAAAGGCGTAGAGAGTGTCTAGAACTAGAGGGAGAAGCTTCCATCTAGGAGTCTGCAAAGATGGTCAAAGAGGATGACGTAAGATGCACGGAACACAAGCAGTTCTGACTCTTAAGACCAGGTGGTAAGCTCCACAGTCCCGCCACTCGTGCGCGGCGTGCGGCGAGCAGCAGTTCGCGACGGAGACGGCGCTGTTCGACCACGTGCACTTCCAGCACCACCGGCGCCGGCGCTGGCGCTGCCCCGTCGCGGGCTGCGGGAAGAGCTTCTACCTCAGGTGGGTCCTACAGGGGTCCACAGGATCTAGGAGGAGATCAGCGAAGAAAGCTACTACCTGAGGAGGATTGCAGGAGTTAATAGGGTCTTGGAGGAGAGCAACAAAGAGCTTCTAGCTTAGGAGTCCAGGGCTGACGTCATCAGATAGGCAGAGATGGGAGATAGACTGGGAGCAGCGAAGAGAGGTTCTAAACTGAGGTGGGCTGCAGGATTTCTCAGGGTTTAGATGTGGAAGCAGCGGAGAGATTCTACCTGAGCTGGGGCTGTAGGAGATCAGGGCTGACGTCATCAGATAAGCAGTGATGGGAGAAAAACTGGGAGCAGCGAAGAGAGCCTCTACCTGAGGTAGGCAGAGGAGTTTCCAGGCTCTAGAAGAGATGGGAGCAGCTGAGAAAGCTTCTAACTATGGTGGGCTTAGGAGTCCAGGGCTGACGTCATCAGATAGGCAGAGACAGGAGGAAGAGTAGTAGCAGTGGAGAGAGGTTCTGCCTGTGATGGGAGCCAGACCAGAGAGTGTCTGTTAGGGAGTGTCCAGGAGTCTACAGTAGCCAGAGTGATTGGCAGCAGACGTACGGGACACAGGCAGTGACAGGAGCCAGCTGAGAGAGCTTCTAACTAGGGTAAAGTATCTTACAGGAGTGTACAGCTGGCTAGAGCATCTGGAGTGTCATACACATGGCGAAGGGAGTGTCTAGGATCAGGGAAAAAGCTTTTCCCTTAGGTGCTGGACCTTGCAAGGGTCCTTAGCAGACTGAAGCGGCTGGCGGTACATGTAGGGGACAAATGGAGTGTCTGGGACTATAGAGAGAAGCTCCTATATAGTAGTTACTATAGCTAGTCAAATGGGGCTAAGCTAGTCAAGCAGTTCTCACTCTTTAGACCAGGTGGTAAGCTCAACAGTCCCGCTACTCGTGCGCGGCGTGCGGCGAGCAGCAGTTCGCGACGGAGACGGCGCTGTTCGACCACGTGCACTTCCAGCACCACCGGCGCCGGCGCTGGCGCTGCCCCGTCGCGGGCTGCGGGAAGAGCTTCTACCTCAGGTGGGCCCTACAGGAGTCCACAGGATATAGGAGGAGATCAGCGAAGAAAGCTACTACCTGAGGAGGATTGCAGGAGTTAATAGGGTCTTGGAGGAGAGCAACAAAGAGCTTCTAGCTTAGGAGTCCAGGGCTGACGTCATCAGATAGGCAGAGATGGGAGATAGACTGGGAGCAGCGAAGAGAGGTTCTAAACTGAGGTGGGCTGCAGGATTTCTCAGGGTCTAGATGTGGAAGCAGCGGAGAGAGATTCTACCTGAGCTGGGGCTGTAGGAGATCAGGGCTGACGTCATCAGATAGACAGAGATGGGAAAAAGACTGGAAGCAGCGGAGAGAGCTCCTGCCTGAGGCAAGGTTCCAAGGTCTAGAGCTGGCCGGAGCAACTATAGCGAGTGTGATGTATGGGATGCAGATGCTCTCTACGTTGATCGCAGATACTAATCTGGGATCAACGAAGAGAGCTTCTACCTAAGGTATGATGTCTTCCAGGAGTGTAAAACCCATTGGAGCAGCTTGCGTCTTATGTACGAAGAATAGAGTGTCTGGGACTATAGGGAGAAACTTCTATCTAGGAGTCACTAACTGCGTCAAATGGGGCTTCCATCTAGGAGTCTACAAAGCTGGTCGTTGCAGATGTCTTGGTTCCGACGTAAGTCACATGTAATACAAGCAGTTCTCACTCTTAAGACTAGGTGGCAAGCTCCACAGTCCCGCCACTCGTGCGGCGTGCGGCGAGCAGCAGTTCGCGACGGAGACGGCGCTGTTCGACCACGTGCACTTCCAGCACCACCGGCGCCGGCGCTGGCGCTGCCCCGTCGCGGGCTGCGGGAAGAGCTTCTACCTCAGGTGGGTCCTACAGAGGTCCACAGGATCTAGGAAAGTACTCCTACGTGAGGTGGACAGAGGAGTTCCCAAGGTCTAGGAGAGATAGGAGCAGCTGAGAGAGCTTCTAGAGGTGGAGTGTGATGTGTGAGGCGCAGGGAGTGGCTGCTGAGTGGCCAGCTGAAAAGCTTCTGCCTAAGGTGCTGGATCTTGCAAGAGTCCAAGGCTGAAGGGTCTGGATAATAGGACATAGGATATGCAGAGGCAGGGAGCAATAAAAAGAGCTTCTACCTGGAGTAAAGTGTCTTGCAGGAGGTTACAGCCACTGAGGCGGCTGGTGGAAGACATACGAGGGCGCAGGGAATGGCTGGAATCAACGAAGAAAACTTCTATCTAAGTTGTGACGCCTTCCAAGTGTCTACAGCCGCTTGGAGCACTGGCGTCTGACGTAAAGGCGTAGGGAGTGTCTAGAAGTATAAGAAGCTTACATCTTGTAGGAGTCACTACAGGGCTTTCATCTAAGAGTCTGCAAAGCTGGTCAAAGCGGATGACGTAAGATGCTCGGAACGCAAGCAGTTCTCACTCTTAAGACCAGGTGTTAAGCTCCACAGTCCCGCCACTCGTGCGCGGCGTGCGGCGAGCAGCAGTTCGCGACGGAGACGGCGCTGTTCGACCACGTGCACTTCCAGCACCACCGGCGCCGGCGCTGGCGCTGCCCCGTCGCGGGCTGCGGGAAGAGCTTCTACCTCAGGTGGGTCCTACAGGGGTCCACAGGATCTAGGAAAGTACTCCTACGTGAGGTGGACAGAGGAGTTCCCAGGGTCTAGGGCAGACAGAGACTGAGACCAGCGTAGAGAGGTTCTACCAGAAGTTTCCAGGGTCTAGGAGAGATAGGAGCAGCTGAGAGAGCTTCTACAGCTGGAGTGTGATGTGTGAGGCGCAGGGAGTGGCTGTGACCAGCTGAAAAGCTCTGCCTAAGGTGCTGGATCTTGCAAGAGTCCAAGACTGGAGTGTCTGGAGTAGGGCTTGAATACCGGAATTCCGGAATTTCGTAACTCCGGAATTTCGGATACATTTTTTCCGATATTTCAATTCCGGAACTGAAGCCAATATCGTATTCCGATATTGAAATTTTTCATAAATTATTTTAAGTTTTCAAAACGTTTAAGTATCAAAATAGGTTCTTAGATAAGGAAGTCCTTGATATATGTATTCGCAACTTTATTAGCCCTTTCGGACCGCTCCAATACAATTGTGCGGGTTACAAAATCGAGATTATCTCATTAGTTTTACATTAAAAGTGGATGGGCTGAGTATCGTACGATTGTGCGGGATGCGTTCTTTCACCTCCCGTGCAAATTTTGTCCGAAGCGCAGTTGGTGAGCAGGTTACAACCTGTACAGTTCATGACTGATTGCGCTCCCCGACTTGGCGAAAGAAAGTACCTACTATGGTTTTATTTTATAATTGTAGTAATTTACAAGTTATTGATTAAACAAATAGATAAAAATAGCATCTTTTTGTGATAACAGTGACTAATTGTAAGCAAAGACTTTGGCATAATGGCTTAACGAACTTTACTGACACAATTGTATCGACGTGGGCCCTACAATACCTTATGCGTATTTTAAGTTTCTCATAATTATTAATTTTTCATGGTTTCCGCACCATGTTTCCGATTTTAAACGACGCTACTATCGCAGAGATGCTCAATACATCTGGGGATGAGAGCGATGACAATGACAAAAGCTAGTTTCGGCTACTTCAGATGAACTACTCCTCTTCTTCTGATGAAGGCTCAGACATTCATGACGATACATACCTCTGAGTATGCAAGCGGCATAGCAGACGAAGCCCTTCAATCGTCAACATCTTCCAGGAGATGCAGTTCATGATCCAGGAGATATTAAAACTTCATAGAAATATTTCGAGTGCTATATTTACTTTTGAGCTCATGGAACAGATGGTTTTGCCCACAAATCAATATTAAATGGCAAATATTGGTATAAAAATGAAACCTCTTTATTCCTTACTGGTTATAAATACGTTTTTCGGAATTCATGCCATTGATAAAATTTCCAAAACCCTTACAATTTTGACCCTCACAATTGTACGTGGGAAGTGAAGGGCCCAGTTTGATACAATTGTTGGTATATGAATTTTCCAAGATGGCGGCGGAAAATCTGGAAAATTATAGCGGATTCGTAATCTGCGGCCCCAAATTACCTAAAATTCTTCTTCAAAATTACAAATTAATTTCTAGTTTAAGCGCGGGTCCGAAAGGGATAATTTAGTCTAAATATTTTACAAATAAGACATACGTGCATAAATACTTAAATAAGCTATATTTAAAGAAAACATATTATGTAATAACATTTAGTTACAACTTCAAATGTTTGTCACAAAAAACTATTTAAATTAGCAATAAATCGTGTAGCAAATTAAATTATAATCAATTTGCAGTTTTGATATTGTTTGTTTCTCTTGACGCCATGTCGACATGTGCGTTTCTTACGAATGCGAGGCAACACTGGCTGCACGAAGCTAGCGTGGGGTGCGGTACCAGGTGTGCAGGGTACAAGGTGCTTCGACCTGGTTTCGCATTGTGAAGACATTTTATTACTTCCGTGCGGTACCAGGTCTAAAAACCTGATATTAAGGTAGGTACATCATTGGATTCTATTTTAAGAATACATCATAGATATACAGGGTGACTTTTGTATCAGTATCCAAATTTTAATATAATAATCTATGAAGCGAAAGACAAAACACGTATTTTTTATTTTTGTATCGTCCAGTACAAACATGTCAAAATAAAGCACCCAGAAACAGTATGAAAAAACACTTACACCGTGGTCACGGCTGACTCGCTTACGCACGCACACACGTACGCGCCTGCCCGCGCCGCATTTCATTCATTGCGATACGATTTATAAGTTGTCGATTTTCCCTTCATACTTTCACGGGCTTAGGACCGTTAAAATGCAAAAGATTTCAAAGTGGTAAATGAGTTTTAATTAAACAGACTTACTAATTTATGGTAGAAAAATTAAATACCTACGTCAATAATTACGCTATCAAAAAGAAAATAAAATCACCGAGAGCCGTAACACNTGTGCCTATGTCACTCTGTAGTCGGCGACAAAAAGAAAAAAACATGCACTTCGTAACTTAGCGTGGACCGCCAGATTACTGCGTCTGTTTGTTTTAAAATATGTAATTGCGATAACTGTTTTTAAGTGCGTGCACCGATTGAATGAATAAGAATGAGCTGTGTTCCGCTCCATCAAAAATAACGCCAACTCTTTTGAACTAAAATGTTAAAAAGAGATAGATAATGTGTTTCTCTGTGGTCGGGGATTCCCAGTAAAATAAACTGTATGTATGTAGTGCTACGACCGAACGGATTGAGCACTGCGTTCCATTCTAGTGTTGCCAACACATCGTTTTTTTTTCGCTTACAGAGATGGGAATATAAAGGGGCGCCGCTTAACGGCGCCCCTCAAAGTCCGGCGCCCCTGGGCGGTCGCCCAACCGCGCCCTACCCTAACGCCGGTACTGGCCGTAGTCGGGTAAAAATGGCAATGGGCAGGGCACATAGTACGTAGAACAGACGGCCGATGGGGTAAGGTTCTAAAGTGGAGGCCACATACGTGTACGTGTTTGTCGGGAAGCGCTTTCTTTTTTTAACCAACTCCGGAACTAGAACCGGAATTCCGGAGTTGAAAACTATCCGATATTGCAAGCCCTAGTCTGGAGTCTGATGTAACACGACCAAACGACCATAGGATATGTAGAGAGGCTGGGAGCAGCAAAGAAAGTTTCTAACTGAAGAAGGTTCCTTGTAGGAGTCTACAGCTGCTGAGGCGGCTGGTGGAAGCCATATGAGAGCGCAGAGAGTAGCTGGGATCAACGAAGAAAACTTCTACCTAAGGTGTGACGTCTTCCAAGTGTCTACAGACGCTTGAAGCGGCTGGCGTCTGATGTACGAGGCATAGGAAGTGTCTAGAACTATAAGAAGCTTACATCTAGTAAGAGTCACTACAGCTGGTCAAATGGGGCTTCCATCTAAGAGTCTGCAAAGCTGGTCTTGATTCTGACGTAAGAAGCACGGAACACAAGCAGTTCTCACTCTTAAGACCAGGTGGTAAGCTCCACAGTCCCGCTACTCGTGCGCGGCGTGCGGCGAGCAGCAGTTCGCGACGGAGACGGCGCTGTTCGACCACGTGCACTTCCAGCACCACCGGCGCCGGCGCTGGCGCTGCCCCGTCGCGGGCTGCGGGAAGAGCTTCTACCTCAGGTGGGTCCTACAGGAGACTGAGGCTGGAGAGAGTCAGAGGACATAGGAAAGACAGAGAAAGTGACTTGGAGCAGCGGAGAGAGGTTCTACCAGAAGTTCCCGGGGTCTAGGAGGGGTGGGAGCAGCGGAGAGAACCTCTACCTGAAGTAGACAGAGGAGTTCCCAGGGTCTAAGAGAGATGACGCCTGGGAGTCCAAGGCGTAGGGTAAGGAGATACTGGGAGAAGTGGAGAGAGCTCCTGTCTGTCATGGGAGCTTCAGAAGTCTTCAGTAGCCAGAGCGATTGGCAGCAGACGTACGGGACACAAGCAGTGACTTGGACCAGCTGAGGGAGCTTCTATCAGGGGTAGTGTCTTGCAGCATGACGTCTTCCAAGAGTCTAGTCGCCAGTCGCTTGGAGCGGCTGGCGTCTGACGTAAAAGGCGTAGGGAGTGTATAGAACTAGAGGGAGAAGCTTCCGTCTAAGAGTCTGCAGAGCTAGTCAAAGCGGATGACGTAAGACGCTCGGAACACAAGCAGTTCTCACTCTTAAGACCAGGTGTTAAGCTCCACAGTCCCGCCACTCGTGCGCGGCGTGCGGCGAGCAGCAGTTCGCGACGGAGACGGCGCTGTTCGACCACGTGCACTTCCAGCACCACCGGCGCCGGCGCTGGCGCTGCCCCGTCGCGGGCTGCGGGAAGAGCTTCTACCTCAGGTGGGTCCTACAGGGGTCCACAGGATCTAGGAAAGTACTCCTACGTGAGGTGGACAGAGGAGTTCCCAAGGTCTAGGAGAGATAGGAGCAGCTGAGAGAGCTTCTACAGCTGGAGTGTGATGTGTGAGGCGCAGGGAGTGGCTGTGACCAGCTGAAAAGCTTCTGCCCAAGGTGCTGGATCTTGCAAGAGTCCAAGACTGGAGTGTCTGGAGTCTGATGTAACAGGACATAGGATATGCAGAGGCAGGGAGCAATGGAAAGAGCTTCTACCTGGAGTAAAGTGTCTTGCAGGAGGTTACAGCCACTGAGGTGGCTGGTGGAAGACATACGAGGGCGCAGGGAATGGCTGGAATCAACGAAGAAAACTTCTAAGTTGTGACGCCTTCCAAGTGTCTACAGACGCTTGAAGCGGCTGGCGTCTGATGTACGAGGCACAGGGAGTGTCTAGAACTATAAGAAGCTTACATCTAGTAGGAGTCACTACAGCTGGTCAAATGGGGCTTCCATCTAAGAGTCTGCAAAGCTGGTCTTGATTCTGACGTAAGAAGCACGGAATACAAGCAGTTCTCACTCTTAAGACCAGGTGGTAACTGCCCAGGCGCTGCCCCGTCGCGGGCTGCGGGAAGAGCTTCTACCTCAGGTGGGCAGGAGGCCAAGACTGACGTCACCAGATAGGTAGAGACAGGAGAAAGACTGGGAGCAGCGAAGAAAGCTTCTTCCTAAGGTAGGTAGAGGAGTTCTCAGGGTCTAGGAAAGATGGGAGCAGCTGAGAGATTCAAGCTGAAGTTAGGAGCCTGCAGCAGTTTCTACCTGGCTGGAGAGCAGCAGTGAGGTGAGACCAGCTCTGGAGAGATTGGAGTCTGATAGAACAGAACATAGGATAGGCAGACACTGAGAGGCAGCGAAGAAAGCTTCTAACTGAAGTAAGGTTCCTTGTAGGAGTCCACAGCCGCTGAGGCGGCTAGCTGAAGTTTGGAGCCTTGCAGAAGTCTAGCTGGCTGGAGAGCAGCAGTGAGGTGAAAGAGAGATGGGAACAGCGAAGAGATCGTCAACATGCGGTGACGCCTTCAGGAGTCCAGGGTTTGGGTCTGGGAACAGTGTAGAGAGCTTCTAGCTGAGGTGAGCTCTACAGGTGTCTGATGCTGGAGCGGATGGCGATAGAGATAGATATAGGACAGGGAGAGACTGGGAGCAGCGGAGAAAGCTTCTACTAAGTATGGTACAAAGGTATGTAGGAATCTTCACAGGCGGCTGGAGTGTCTATGTAAGATGTAGGTACACACGGCCACACTGTTAACTATCCATTTCCGTTTTTGCTCTCGCTCTCATCAAATGGTGATTCTTTGCGATAGAATGAGACGACATGACAGGCAATGGATAGTTAACACTGTTGCCGATGGTACAGGAGTTAAGATTTAGAGCAGATGTCAATTAGTACGTTTTTTCGCAGGGCAACACTGACGAAGCACAGTCGCACACACACGGATACAAGGCGGTATGTTTGTGTGACCTGCGGAAAAAGGTTCTTGGATAAGCAGACTTTGGATGAGCATGGTGTCACTCATTTACAGGTAAAAATTAAAACTTGCGATTTTATTTGGGGAATTTTCGAAGGCAAGGTTCTTTAGGTAAATAGAGGAAACAATCGGTCAAGTGTTACTCTATTAGAATTATGACCATGACCATGACTATGACCATACCATCTACTACTACTCGTATTAAAAGAGGGAAGGAAATTAAAAACCCCAAAACTCGATTCTTAGAAATATTGTCCTTTCTCTATTGAAGACAATCTGACAGAGGCTTATAAATAGGGACCTTTAGGCAGCCTCTAGATCGCGGACGAATGTCCTTGGACAATAACACTAGTTTCATTGGGTTCCGGAAGACAGTGTCGAGTTTTAGTTGGGGCCTTCTGATGAAGAGCCTCACATAACCCACAGCCCATCCACATCGGATAAAGGGAACCTTCTGGGGTACACAACTAAAAAGGGTCCATTCTTCTCAGATTAAACCGTTCCAATGCCACATCTGCCTGAAGCAGCTGACGCGGCGCTCGCGTCTTCGAATGCACCTACGGGCCCATGAGGAGGAGCTTACTCCTACATTGGTGCTGGTGTGTGCCGCGTGCCGACGTGCCTTTCGCGGACAGTCGGACGCTCAGGTAGGTCTTACTGACCAGGAAATAGGCTGGTCTGCTGACTGACCAGGAGATAGGTGCACAGGTAGAGACAGCAACCAGGAGTTTTAATTGCAGTAGATATGCCACTTGATCCTTGCTGTAAAGAGACATCAGCCAGGACCATTGCTGCAAGAGAGGTGCATCTTGATGCTTGCTTGCTATAAGAAGATGATACTATAGGTCGCGAGGAGGAGCTTACTCCTCTACCTTGGTGCTGGTGTGTGCCGTGTGCCGACGTGCCTTTCGCGGACAGTCGGACGCTCAGGTAGGACGAAAGAGAATAAAGAATATGCTCAGGTAGGTCTGATTACCCAGGAGATACCATTGCAGTTGAAATGCCCTTGATTCTTGCTATAAACAGACATCAGCCAGGAGATATTATTGCAGTAGAGCTGACTATAAAAAGATATAGCATGCAGCCAGAAGATGTGTCACCTAGTAAGGATGTGGCTCTATAGCGGACTCTAGAAGAAATACCCGGAAGGGATATCAGCCCAGGACTATTACAGGAGAGATACCACTTGATGATTGCTATAATCATCAAGCCAGGAGCTACCACAGGTCACGTGGATCAACATAAAACCGTTCCAATGCCACATTTGCCTCAAGCAGCTGACTCGGCGCTCGCGCTTGCGCATGCATTTGCGAGCTCATGAGGAGGAGCTTACTCCTACATTGGTGCTGGTGTGTGCCGCGTGCCGACGTGCCTTTCGCGGACAGTCGGACGCTCAGGTAGGTCTTAGGCCCTGAACAGACGGTGAAACGCAACTGCAACTGCTAGTTACTTTTGAGTTGCATCTAAGTTTCTGCCATAGCGTCCGTTGAGAGACCACACATGACGCGACCAGTTTGAAACTGTCAGTTTCAGTTTCATTCATCAGAATGATCAGAAAGTTGCAGTTTCATTTCACCGTCTGTTCTGGGCCTTACTGATTAGAAAATAAGCAGGTCGGACTAGTCAGGGAACGTGTAACTTCAGTCAAAATTCCCCAGTCAGTAGGGTAATTCAAGTGCAATCTGTCATTTCAATCTATTCTATTTGTCATTTAGCTTGTTTAATCTGTGCTGAATAAAGTGCACAATATTTAAGCAGGATATGGTTGCACGCGGATTTTTAGAGAGTTAAATCTTTTGGCCAATAGAAAACGTCATAATAGTTATTATATGAACTGGGATTGGTCAATGACTTTTGAAATTAAAATCCGATGGCCTGAAAAAATCGGTTTTTCAACAAACGTCAGTTACGCGCAAGGAGGTTTAGCTATTTATCCATCGAAGTTAATAAGGGAGAAGACATAAGACTAATTTTATTATTTGCCTGCCGCGACCCGGTTTTTACGAACAATGACGATGACGAACGATGAACCAGTAACGAGGAGCACACTTAGCAATGCTTCCAGGTTGCGCCTCGGTATCAATTAAGTAACATTTTCCGTTAAGTTTACTTTATGGCCAACTAAAGGACTTTTGCCGTCTCCATGGACAAACTCGAAGTATGATAACTACAGTCATTGTCAAAATTTTGCACTGCCATTGCCGCTGGATACCATATATCGCTACTATATTCATAGATAATAGACTTTCAGTTAATCGTCAAAATTGACATTGTTTTTTAACCTTTAACTACTGACGTGGGGGCCTCTCAGGCCTTGCAAAAGTCAAATTGTTGAATTTCTCCTCTCCCACGTGCACGACACACGCGAATCTTTTAGTACCTTCAAGTTTCATTGCGCCGAGGCTGTCAACAACGGTGCACATGATTGCACGCGCAATTTCAGTAGGTAAATTAATTTTAAAGTTTCTTGTGGGCCTCTCAGGCCCCCACCTCAGTATTGGCGTAACTTTTTTTGTCTATAGTTTTTATTTAGTTGTCGTCTTTTCTTGAGATAATTTGAAAAAATCTATAATATGGAGCCCACAGCACGTCGTCCGAGAGAAAGCGGTATCTCGGAAGTAAAAATAACCAGCATTTAACGAAAAATAGACGAACAGTAGTTTTTGGCACGTATGCTAGGAAATGATAAGCCTGTACCTGTCTATCAAGATTTAAACGATGAAACCAAGTGCCATACATTAGGGGTCGCAAACCGGGATACCGAATTTCGAAAATACCGGAATACCGGGCCAAATTTAGGTCTAATTAATACCGGTATTCATTTCACAAAAACCGGGATTTTCGGTATTTTCGGTTTTAGTAAAATAAATAAAAAACAAATACAAATAGAAAAATTTACGCGCCGTTTAATTCAAAATACGCGCGCGCGATTTCGTTTTGAGTTGATTGAGTGATAGTCGACGTAAACTCCGCCGCCAACGTCCTGACACCTCTCATCGAAAACATCTGGATGGAAGAGGAACTACTAGACGACTGGAATAAGGGGCTTTTAATTACTGTGCCAAAGAAAGGGTACCTAAGACAGTGTAGCA
>NW_021136564.1:0-1378 GCF_004193835.3 Ostrinia furnacalis | reverse complement strand
GACAGGTAGGTATAGGTGTAATTAATTGCAATAATACAGCTTATACATCACGAGTGAACTGTACTAATGCTTTAAGTACACATTGGAACTAAATGTGAACTCTTAAATGGAGTAAAATGTTACTTGGGAGTCTTAGCTAATGCGAAAATAAGCTATATATAAGTAATTTATATTCATCATTTCAGCCACAGGACGTCCACTGCTGAACATAGGCCTTCCTCAATGATTTCTATATTGACCGGTTGGTAGCGGCCTGCATCCAGCGCCTTCCTGCTACCTTTATGACACCTTGTGACTAATGCTATTTTTCTCCTTTAAAAGCTTAAAAGCTTCATGCTCGTGTGAAGCCAGATTGGATAGCTAGTTATTTAATACGAGAAAGAAAGAATGCCAAATGTCGGTCTCGAAGCGCTGGTAGGGTAAAAAGATTATAAGACATGTAAAGGCTCCTTAAGAGCAAAATATTTGACGCTTTGTAAGTACTATTTATTAGTCTATACATATAAAGAAATTTTGACTCAGACTTTGACTTTTCAGCCTGCCAAAACAACTCTACAAAAATAGCAAACAATATTAAATTATCGTATTTTCCTTCATTATCGAAGAAAAAGCAATTTTTTTCATCGGAATTTTGGATACTGGTAAAAGATTACTCAGAATCAAACATTTTCGCTTTAAAAACGTTAATTCAATACGCGGCTGAAATGCACACTAGCAAAAAAAACCGACGTCGAGTTAGGGAGCTTTTTCTTGGTACAAAATTACTAGTTTTACTAAAAGTGGAGTGGGTGATTTTACAGTGCATACGAATAGCGGTATATTGGGTTCAAACTATCCCAGTTCCACCAGTTTGTAAGGTTTTTTATTTCTCAAGTAAACTGTGTGGGTAGGTACACACTAAAAATTATCGAAAAACCCCTACGGTAGAAATACAATATTAGAAGACACTTAAACCGTCTTGACCACGTACATTTACTAAATTTTTAGTTAAGACTCAAAGATATAGTAGGTATGTGTTTTTTTATGTTGCTATATTTTTTTCTTGTCAAAAGAAAGATGGACTTACCCACTCCTTAGTGCCCACCAAAAGTGATAAATAAATCTGAAAGAGTATAATTTAGGCGGACTTATTCCTAGGAAGCTGTTTCTACTATAGAGCGTTTCATCCACGAAGATGCGCTTCACCACTTTTTGGTCGAGGGAAGCGCGGGGTGCGGGGTGTTTGATCCGAGCAATCCGAGCGTCATTATTGTAGTGTATGTGTGTCTTCCCTCGACCAAAAAGTAGTTGGGCGTGTCTTCGTGGATGAAACGATCTATATCTGGAAGTTCAAAATGTCCATGGGACAATACTATCTACCCTTAAAAATTAAACAAGT
>NW_021136563.1:0-855 GCF_004193835.3 Ostrinia furnacalis | reverse complement strand
TTCTTCTTCGATGTGTTACGGCTAAAGATAGGTGTGAACATAAACTTAAGATTAGCCGGCTAAACTTAAGTTTATTTTCGACGAGGTGTTAATGTTACTTTCTTCTATCTTTAGCCGGCTAAACTTAAGTGTAACCGCAGGCCCTTGGCTAAAAATGTAGAAGGAAATGGAAAAGGAAACAACGTACTAATGTTTACTATTTTGACACGAAAACTTTATTAAAACATTATCACTTTCATTACACATACTTTTATGTACCTACTAGCTGACCCGGCGAACTTTGTTCCGCCTTAATGGCAATAAATAAGCAGACTTTTTTTTTATTTCGAACGGGGAAAAAAGTATCCTATGTCCTTCTCCTGGCTCTAAACTACCTCCCTGACAATTTTCAGCTAAATCGGTTCAGCCGTTCTTGAGTTATAAGTGGAGTATTATTATTATTATTGGTTTTTGGGCCTTTATTTGCGCCAGCTCGACCAGGTTTGATCTATTGTGGCAGCCCTTGTCTTTAAAGTTCACTGCTTAGTCCCGTTGAGTCTATAAATTTCCAGATTCTTTGGAGCGTGATATCTGCTATCTCATCCGGGTGCATGATGTGTCGCCCGAGATGGATACTTCTTTTGCTCATAAGCGGGAAGCATGAGCAAAGAACATGCATGGCCGTTACTTCTTCTGTATGGCAGAATCTGCACAGAGTTTCCTCGGTCATGTTCATGTTCGATTTATGTTTGTTTAGTTTGCAGTGGCCGGTCAGTATTCTTGTCACTGCACAGGCTTTGTATCTTTTGAACTTTAGCAGTTCCTTAGTTACTTTATTGCTATATCCCTGAATGAGTGCTTTTGAGTGTTTTTGTC
>NW_021136561.1:0-619 GCF_004193835.3 Ostrinia furnacalis | reverse complement strand
TTTAAATCACTCAGGTTTTTTTTCTTACGCACCACTGTTGCACTACTGTACGTACACTCGACTTCTTCTACGACTACCTATCTATTTCGCGAACCGGCTCGGGAGGACCGTGAACCGCCTACTTGAGGTCCTCCCAAAAATAAAACGAACGAATACGAAATGAGGTGTTTATTCAACCTTGCAAAACTTAAGTACAAAATATTTCTCAAGACCTATATTGATCGGAAAAAAAACTTTAATATCGCGTGCTAAGGACGAACAGCGCCATCTAGTACAGTTGTATGAAACTACTAAGTTACTCAAACAGACAGCATGCCCCGGAAGTAGTCAAAATCAATACTTAAATAACAATTTATTTCTAAATTACTAAACTGTATACAATAAAAATTCTAAAATAATTACATTAAATAATAAACATGAAATATGTAATTGAATATAATCTATATATATAAAAATGAAACCCGTTTCGCGTTGTCACGGCATCACGTGTGAACGGCTGAACCGATTTCGATAATTCTTTTTTTTAAATGTTTGTGGAAGTCCAAGGATGGTTCTTACGGAAAAAAATATTAAGAAAATCTCTACGCTAAGGCGGTACGAAGTTCGCCGGGTCAGCTAG
>NW_021136560.1:0-1180 GCF_004193835.3 Ostrinia furnacalis | reverse complement strand
AAAATGCAGAAGGCACATATGAGTCAGATGATCAACAACAAAAGGAAACTCAAGAAAACGCAAAACACAGATCAACAATATTCGGGAACTTATTCGGCTCATATTCATCAGGAATAGTAGTAATTTTAATAATAGCTATACTAATGTTGCCAATAGCACAAGCAAAAGAACAAAAGCCTACACTATGCAAGTGTAAACAAATTATAAATGACAGCGGCATAGACGAACTATGGATAAGACTGTTGTTATCCAGTATTATTATATTATATTGCGGACAAAGACTATTGACTCTAATGATATTGGTATTATCAGAAAAATGTACCAGCCAAAGTTGCGAATTAACAGAACATGTACATACAGAGCATCGCTTGCTCATAAAGTCAGATGAAAGGATTATAGAGACTATTAGTCGAGATGCATTGTCAAGGGAGGAAACAACAACCAGAGAAACATCCTTTGGAAAAACAATAGAATTAGAACCAGTATTACCAACCGGAAAAGCCAGAGCAAGAATACTATTGAGTAATAATAAAGAAGGGCTGAAGATAGAATCACAAACATCAGAACCAATACAAATAGTAATAATCCAATTCGACAATGATAATTGGAACAATCACCAATGGGTTAAGAAAGTGGGTAAATACAACGGATCCACAGATGAATATGAAACTAGCACAATAACACAGAAACGAAATATACTAATAATGTATACTACCACAACCAAACAGACCTTCGGAATTGAAAAATCAAATCAATGTGCAACGACAGAAACAGTAATAGTCGAACAACTAATAAAATTTCATTACAACAAAATATATGTAATGGTCATAATTTTCTCAGGACAAGAAATAGACGTCAAACGATATCGAATGCAAGACACCAAACCACAATTACTAGAATTGAGAAAACAATCTATAACAATGAAAACGAAAATCAACACATTTATGAGACATTCAAACAAAATTGCGAAAATGGAATGGACCAGTAGAGATGCGCAAAATATGAGAGCGGAACAGATCAACATCCTGGAACAATGGTTAAACCCAACAAACAGAATAACAGTAGAACGTTCAGGATTTGAGAAGGGCAGTTATAGTAGAGAATGGGTAACATACAACAACATATTATTCATGCAACTTGTTATGATGAAAAACAAACGAATACCAAACAAACGAATAAA
>NW_021136559.1:0-983 GCF_004193835.3 Ostrinia furnacalis | reverse complement strand
ATCCGTTCAGTAGTTTTGCGCGAAAGAATATTAAACATAGGTACAAACTTTCGATTAATATAATACACTCAACATCAAATAAACCGCACCTTCCGCGACGCGAACTTTAAAGATTTTCTTCTGACACAATCATGGTGCCCCAACAATATTGGTGTTATTTGAAAGCCCAATAAATATCCTTAAAGAAAAACACATTTACTTTCTTAATAAATGATTAACTTATACCATAAATATGACTTGAAAAAAAGACCTCACTTTGGGCTCACCTCTGGAATCAATTAGACCAAATTTTATGGTTATAAAACCAAATAATGATCACACGTGTCCTCTTTAACAGATTGATAGCGATTAATCCCAACTTAACAATTTTATAGCTATAAAAGTTGTCTCAAGCGTAACTACCTATTTTTTGAAGAAGTGACTCTGGATCCTTTTATAGACACATTTTTGGCGTAAAAACCTTTCCTTTAATGAAATGAAGTTTAGAACTAGGCTTTTAAATGGTGCCAATATTGGTGGGAAGTGGGGATGCATACGTTTGAAAGTGCTTGTCGCGGGAGGTGCGATTTATTTGATGTCGAGTGTATTAAGTAGGATAGGATAGAGAATGGATTTATACTTTCAATTTACAGTAATTTAAAATTCTATAAAGACAATATTAAAATAATATTCTTACATACGTAATGATATAAACCCGACATCGCAAAACATATTTCATATTTTTGGCCTTACTTTAATGGCCGTACTTTCCCTCATTTGTTCATTTCTACCATCATATCCTACTCGTATTTCACTGGAATTCCAGGAATATTCCCAAATAAATGAGTCAGTTCTCGAATAAATTATAATTATAAGTAATTACTGGAATCCGGACACAGCGCGTGTATTTAGAAAAGCCAACACCGAGAGTAAACAAACTTAGTTTGCCATTTATCCCAACTAATATTATAAATGCGAAAGTAACTCTGTCTGTCTGTCTGTCT
>NW_021136558.1:0-554 GCF_004193835.3 Ostrinia furnacalis | reverse complement strand
GAAAACGAAAACGAAAACGAAAACGAATATTCGGTCGGTCACTAACTTTAGTACGGATTTCCGGAAGCCCTACGAGGTTCCTCATTCAACTGGGATTTTACTATGTAATTTACTAGCTTTGCTCACGGCTTCGCCCGCGTGAAATTTTGTCGGTCACAGTAAAATTTTTCGCGCGCGTCTCTATTTAAAAAATCGGGGTAAAAATATTCTATGACCTTTCCCGGGAGTCAAATTAACTCTATTTTATCTAATTTCATCAAAATCGGTTCAATGGTTTAAGTGTGAAAGCGTTACAGATGGAGTTATTTTTGCATTAAAAAATAGTAGGGATTTATTTATTAAGGAAAAGTACAGCAGCATTTCACCTAGAGTTTGTTGTTTTCTTTTTCTCATAATACTTATTTACTTTATTTTTGTATACAACAATAGCTCCGAAAACAGATTGTCCTATTGTTTGATATTGTCAATTGGCTCTACCTTGATTCAGAACAATAGCCAATGTCGTAGACCTTAACTGGATTTCCACATTCCAACCTCAATTATTAAAATTTTAA
>NW_021136557.1:0-2403 GCF_004193835.3 Ostrinia furnacalis | reverse complement strand
TAACCTTAATTTCGAACTCCTCCTATGTTCTTCTGATTAATTTCGTTGCGGGTCCAATGACAGTTTAACTTTCCCCCGGGACAAACTTGACCTTCATTGGTTGGGTTTTTGTGGCGGTCAAGCTGTAGATCCTGGCTACACAGGAATTGCAGTGGTGGGAACGAGAGGTGGGAATAGTCCCGTTGTACCTGTACTATTACTTATTCTGTGGTCATGGTGACAAAAGTTTATGTGACTGACTGTACGGTAGTCAGTCACAGAAACTTGAATTTTGGGCACATTAGAATAATAATTTTTAACCAAGGTAGATAAAGTTAAAAACGGGACTATTTCCAAAAACCCAAAAATTGTCGACAATTACAGCAAAAATTTACCAAGTGTTATACCATTTTGGAATCCTTACTAAATGCGCCAAATTATGACGTCACTTGCCACACTCGCGTAGTACATTTTTTTTTCAGTACAGTCAGTTTAAGCTAGGCAAAATTTTTATTTTGAAAGTTTTTTTGGGAATAATGTATTTTTTTCAACCAAGCTGGAGCAGCTGGTTTTGTAATTTTGATAACAATTTAGAGAAGCATTATTTAGGGTTACATAACAAAAAAAATATTTGGAAAAAGTGAAGATTTGTGGCAACACGAGCAAAAAGACCGTCACCTGGAGTAGAATTTTTAGATTTTTTTTAAATGCCTATTATTTTTAAAATATGCCACATAGATTTTTTTTTATATTTTTCTGATAACCAGCACAACTTGCCTCAATACCCAGTTCCGGCTTGACGTTACATTACGGGACACCCTGTATAGATTATAAAGAGGTAAAGTTTGTGTATTTGTTAAATTGTAAGGGGTAATCTCGGGATCTACTGAACCGATTTTAAAAATTCTTTCACCAATAGAAAGCCACATTATTGCTGAGTGTCATACTCATAGGTTATATAAAAAAACCGAAAAATTCCACGCGGGCGAAGCTGCGAGCGGAAAGCTAGTTTAGCTAGTAAGAATTTAAAATTATTTCATAACTCTTACCTTTCTGTTGGCACCACAACTTTGACTATTGATTGAGATAAGATCTGCAAAGCAAGAAGATTATTAAAACTCTATTTGAAAAAATAAACAGACAAAAGTATCACATCAAGTTTAACACTGTGAGTGACGTCTTGTCTCTTTATAATAGCCTATATTGCAACAAAAAATTATAGTCAGTTCAATATATTCAATATATTCACCATTAAGGCGTAGCATACCTGTTCATAATCTTTCCGGTCATCAGGGTCACTGGGATAGTAGTCACCAGGACGGACTCGCGGTATCTTAAAAAATAGATTTAAATATTTAATTACTTAAAATATTATATAGGTACAATAATTTTATTTCATCACTGATTTCGACTCATTTTGGACGAAAGTCAAACAAATATACATCCGTAAGCTATAGCAGACAGATACCTAGTATTATATTGATTTGAATGTCGCGTAACGTCACTATTGAGTAAAAAAAAACTACTCAAGCGTGACGTAACGCGCCATTTCAACTAGATGTAGCACTGTTATTATTTAATTATGAAAGAAAATAAAATATATGAAGGTAATATTTTCTAATCTGTCTGACGGACAAATAAAATTGAAATTTTGTCATCTAAAGCCCAGTCCGTGAGCACGTAGAATTTTGTCCAATGACCCCTATCTACCCATCCTTATCGCTCGCGCGTAATTATATTGTTGTCGCGACTGTGCGACTGGCACCCGCATTATGTTTTTGGTCAAAACATTAACGGTTTTCAAAGTTTTTACATAATTTCAGATTGAAATTTGAGAGTTGAAGGTCATTTTCGTTTTCGTTTTCGGCCGAAAATGAGACTGCAGCCGAAGCTTCGTTTTCGTTTCCGTTTTCGGCTGAAAATCTATATTCGGTCGGACACTAGTTCAAGGGTCACAGTCGCACACTCACTGCGGGTGCCAGTCGCACAGTCGCGACAGCAATATAATTACGCGCGAGCGATAAGAATGGGTAGCTTGGGGTCATTGGACAAAATTCTACGCGCTCACGGACCAGACTACAGCCTATTGTGGGGTACCTTGTTGATGAGGTGCTTGGGCGGCTGCGCGTTGAAGGGCAGGCCGGAGGGCGGCGGCGGCTTGCAGGGCTGCTGCAGCGCGGGCGGGATGTAGATGGGCACGGGCGGTATCACCACCGCCTTGCCCCAGCCCAGCTTCATCTCGTAGCTCATTATCTCTTTGCCTGCACAGTGCACGCCGAACCACACAATAAGAAAGAAAGAAGAAAGAAAGAAAGATACATTTATTACAATGGACATCACACAAATACAGGCAATGGGGATGTTGCCTGGGTCAAAAAGCAAGAGTTACTCGTATTTTTCACTTTTTCAAACTAATGAAAATTT
>NW_021136555.1:0-1027 GCF_004193835.3 Ostrinia furnacalis | reverse complement strand
TCTTAAGAAGTAATAAAACTTTAACCCTAATTATTAATAAAAGTTACACCCTAGTTGAACTCTAGCTTAAATTGTCATTTGGTATGGAAATGACATTTTAATCCAAGGTTCTTCCTAGGTGTAACTTTTTATTAATAAGGGGGTAGTACTTCTTTATATAAAAATATTTATTTCACAACTATCCCCATCAATAACTATAGAGTTAAGGAAGGATGCTGGAGCAGTAAACCTTTCCTGCCTCGCATAACCTAAGGACACGTATGATACTTCTTCTTCTTCTTCCTCGGTCCCTCACCGATGAGGATCGCGACCACAGATAGTGTTCCTCCACAGACTGCGGTCATAAGCTGTGTGGACCGCACGATGCAAACCCCCGCCCACCGTCTTCCTCACCACGTCCGACCATCTCGTCGGTGCCCTGCCCCGAGCGCGTCTGCCTTCCATACTGTATGATACTTAGGTTACACAAAAAGTATCTTTATCTTCGAACGCAACCAGATCTGAGGCTGGTGGCCATAGTAAATGTTGTTCGTAGCGTTTACACTGCGCCTCTAGTCCCAAACTACGCAAAGCTTGTACTATGGGTACTAGACGACGGGATAAACATACTTATATACTTTTTTTTAAATACATACATATTATACATAGAAAACACCCAGACCCGTCACAGAAATTAAAATTCATCATTTCAATTTCTGCCCGGCCGGGAATCGAACCCGGGACCTCTCGGCGTAATAGTCCGTTCTGAACCACTACACCAAACGGCCGACCTTCTTTGATATGTCTCTTTTTCTCTCTTAATAACTTCCATTAGGCTTGTTTCTTTTCATTTTAGGCAAGTTGTTCAATAACTATGTGTATAGCGATCACCCTAAATAAAATAAACAATCAGTAAAAAACAACCACCCTGTATACTAAGCAGCGGCAGCCGATCGCGGCCCAATCCGCCGATTATCTCGACCGGGCGACCGATCGCAACCGGTACCGGTCGGAAGTATAACATTGATGGATCAGCGCCATCTATGGG